>NC_133432.1:23016917-23159417 GCF_011762505.2 Arvicanthis niloticus
TTAAGCTATATTCTCAAAGGTACTTACTTATTTGGATTCTTGGGTGTGGATGGGGGGGGTGGAGGAGGACTTGAGTATATGTGTGTTGTTTCACATAGGTATGGCCATTGTCAAGGAAGCCAATGCCTCAGATCCATGGGAGTGGCAGAGTCTTCTAGTGTGAGCTCAGATGAATGGCAACACCTTCTGGTCTGAGTTCTAATGTTGAGAGTGTGTGCAAAAACTAGCAACTTCAGCTTTTTCCTCCTAGATGACTGTGACCTGAGATTGTTCCCCCACAGAGACCTCCTACCGAGACTAGCCAAATCTTCACCCCTATCTATACCCTCAGCCAACCCCCGGGTGTTGTAAATAATAACTTGTATGAAATTCTGGATTGTTTCCTAGCTGGAACTGATACATCAGAGCACACAAGGTCTACCTGATCCCAGCTTTTCTGCACTGGTGTCTGCTCTTTCTCTACTTCTTCTTCTCCCTAGGCAGGTCAAGTCCTAGCCTCAATAGATGAAGCTTTTGTGTGTGTGTGTGTGTGTGTGTAGGTGCGTGCGTGCGCACGCTTACGTGTCAGGTCACATGCATGGGAAGGCCTGAGGTTAACCTTAGGTGTCTTTCTTAGTTACTCTCCACTTTGTTTGCTTTGAATCAGACTCTCTCATTTTTACCTGGAAAATTATCCACTTCACTATAATGGTGGTTGGCCAGTACACCCTAGGATCCTCCTGTCTCTATATGGATTCTGTCTTTTATGGATTTTGAGGATCTAAATTCAGGTTTTTATGCTTGCATGTCAAGAAGAAATTTAGCAACTGAGCCAATTTCCTAGACCCCTACCCCCTTTTTCAAAACATGGATTAACCAGGCTAGCTTGGACCTGGTTAGGTAGGTGAGGATGACCTTGAATTCCTAATCCTCCTGCCATCACACACTAAATGCTAGAATTACAGGCATGAATGGAATGCCTAGCTTTTTATGTGGGTGTTGAGTTCCAAATTCCAGTCCTTATGATTATTCAGCAGTCTTGCTGATTGATCTCTCTAGACACATAACATAACTTTTAAAAAATAAACAAAAAGCCAGAAGCTGTGTCATACACCTATAATCTCAATGGCTCAGATGCTGAGCAAGGGGGACCGTGAGATTACTCTGGTATATTAGTTACTTACATTTTTTCTTTTTTTTTTTTTTCTGTGACAAAATACCAGACAATCAGGTGGCTGATTACATTGCCAATAGTGTGTAAATCTGTAGGCAGAAATCCCAGACAGGATAGAAGGAGAAATTCAGGGATTTTCAAGTTCCACCCAAAGAGGATTCAATCACCTACCTCTTGAGCTATTTCCGGATCATCTATTTCCTTGTTATCCTTCCCCAAGAAGCTAGAAGGGGGACTGTTAATACTGATCTGAGCTCAAGGGAGACTCTCTGGTGGGCCTCTTCACCACCTTCCATCCTCTACATTAGGCAAACATGGCCAGGCTTTCTGTGATAGCCCATTACTTAACGTAGCCTAGAATCACCTCAGGAGGGAGTCTTAATTGAGTAATTACCTAGATTAGATTGGCAGTTGGCAGGTTTTTTGTGGAGATTGTTTTGATTGGTTAATAGATGTAGGAGGGACCAGCCCACTGTGGGCGACACCATTCCCTAAGCTACCTGAGCATGAACCTGCAAGTTAGCAGATAATGTTTCTCCATGGTTTCTGCTAAGTTACTTACCTTAATTCTACCAATGGTAGACTATAGCCTGAAAGTAAAACCCCAATAAATCTTTACTTCCCCAAGTTGCTTTTGATCATATATATTTTTTTAATCACAGCAACAGAGATGAAACTAGAACACATGGTTTCTGCCATAAGCTCGGCTTTGCAAAAACAGTTTCCTTTTACTTTTTTGTGTGTTTTCTGGGCTTTCAAGCCCATGGGTATTTTGAAGGAAACATATTCCATCTGTTTCTGATTTGCTTCCATTAAACTTGCCAGAAGTTTCTTTTGTAAAGTCTATGTCATGTCTGGGAAACCTTCTCAGCTTGTTTTCCCTTTCCCTTTTTCTTTTCTTTTCTTTTCTTTCTTTCTTAGCCTTTTAGGTCAGATCTTCACTCTCCAAAGGAAGTAGAAAATTGAGATAATTATTGGGCTACAATTGAGATCAGAACCACTCTCTACGTTTTCCTTTCTTACCTGAGTGCTTTGTGGGGCATCAGTAAAATCTAGAAGGCCTTCATATGGAGGTGATTGGTCTAGTGATCCACTTGGAATTCTTTGTGTGGATATAGTCCTTAAAGACCTGTTTCCAGAGCTCCAAATGCAAAGTTTTGTTTCAACTTGAGTTAATCTCACTTAAGTGTCCCTGGTCTGTTTCCTATTCAGAAATGTCTGAATTTGAGTAGGTTATAAATGTGATAAAGTGCTTTTATTTATTTATCTTTCGCTTAGAGGAGGACATGTCATAAATTCAAGCAAAAAATAATGTGCATAAATCTTTCAAACGGTACCATTAACTTTCAGATGATAAGTATTATTGTGTTTATTAGTAATAAATGCCAAAACATTGAAGAGTGGTTGGAAGACTTGAAGTAGGCCAGGAAAAAAGAAATATATTGGGGAGAAACAGAGCAGCTCACTTAAGATGACAATAGTTCAACCACCCAAGATACACATTGGTTTAGGGAAGAGGTCATATAAGTTATTTTTATGTAGCTGCTATATAACCTTCCTGGGAGACATTAACTCAACTCAAATAGGGAATCACCAACCACCCAAAATAATGCTTCTACCAAAGTCCAGCTTAGTGAACCAATTAGTTTATTGGGATTACTTGAAGGAGTATGGGTAAGGGGTGACTTACACGAGTAGGGATGACTCAAGGATAAACTTTTTCAGAAAAAAAAAAAAAACCTACCCCAGCATGGGTGCCTACTCACAAAAGCCACATCTTTTGAGTTACCTGCAGGACTTGCAAGTAGTTCAGTTGGTGGAAGAGTTTCTCCTGGTATCTTGGCTGATTGGAGAGTCTCTTTTATCCAGTAGTTATTATGTTTTTATAACCTTCAGGTGGTATCTTGTGAATCCTATTAGTTTCAGGAACTTTCTGAGGCTTGTAAAATACTTTCCACAGCTCATAAGTTTTTGTCCTCTTTCCTGGAAGCAATGTTTTAACTTCTGAGAAAATTGCTATACAACAGTAGCTATAACAAAATACCTGATGCAAACAACGTATTCAAGAAAAGGTTTATTTTGGCTTATGGTTTCTGTAGTTTCAGTTCATTGTGGCCTTGAGGGTACATAGTGATGGGAACATCTGGTGAGGCTCTTCAGATCTCTTAAATCTGACCACAAGGGGCTGGACCCAAACCAGTGCAGGCTATAATGTTCAAGGGCCAACAACTAGTGATTTACCTCTGTCAGGCAGGCTCTACATCTTAAAGATTTCACAGCCTCCTCAAATAGCACCACCAGCTGGGGGAGCAAGCACTGAGCACATGAGCCTGTGAGAACATTTTACAACAAACCATACCAGGCTGAATGAGGGTCTAATGAGGATGTGAAGAGCTAGAACATTCTGGAACAGTAGTTCTCAGCCTTTCTAATGCTGTGACCCTTTAATGTAGTTCCTTGTATTGTGGGGACCCCCAACCATAAAATAAATTTCATTGCTACTTCATACCTGTAATGTTGCCATTGTTATGAATCATAATGTAAATATCTGATATGCAGGATATCAGATATACAACCCCTGTGAAGCACATCAGAGTTCTCTCTGTTCCTAGCCCAGCCCCTGCAACCCTTAAATTACTGGCATGGCCATGACTTATCTTCTACTTATTGACAATTTCTCTATTGTCAACTTTCAGCTGCATGTTTAGGATTTATATATTTGTGTGCATGCATGTGTTTATGTGTGTGTGTGGTGGGGGGAGGAGTAGTCTGGAGCTTGCTGATGCTGGCCAGTGAGCTTCAAATGTCCTGTCTTTTAGTCTACACTGTTGGGATTACTAGCATGCATCATCACTCCTGGCTTTTTTATACAGCTTCTGGGTATCCAACTTGCATCCCTGTTTTGTCAAATCAAGCACTTGACTAAGTCATCTGCTCACTCTTAGAATTTTCAGTTTATTTTCTTCTCTTTGAACTTTATGGCATTATCACCAAGTGAGATTTTATTTTCTACTTCTCTCCTTTTGAAAAATCAAATGTGTCCTTTCCCCCTAAAAAGCACAGACATTCCTCAGAAATTACGAGCATGAGGGTGAGGTGGTGGTATGATGTGCAGGTGTGGTGTGCAGGTGTGGTATGCAAGTGTGGTGTGCAGGTGTGGTGTGCAGGTGTGGTGTGCAAGTGTGATGTGCAGCTGTGGTGTGCAGGTGTGGTGTACAGGTGTGATGTGCAGCTGTGATGTGCAGCTGTGATGTGCAGCTGTGGTGTGCAGCTGTGGTGTGCAGGTGTGATGTTCAGGATAAACTGGGAGGGAGGTCTTCTGGAAGCAGCTCAGGCATTGAAGTCTGAGCTCAGGTTTAAAATGAGCACTTTGCTTTAACTTCTACAGTGCAGAGAATTCTCAAAAGGAAAACAACGCAACACAAACAAACAAACAAACACCCCAAAACAATTGATAACAAACAATGGGAAACTCAGTGGCTGAGTAATGGATTCCCACGGTGACTTTTGCTCTCAGTGAGAAATATTTAATATTTCTATATCTTAGATCTGTTGTCTGTTAGAAAAAAACCCCACAAAGACAAACATTTAACTGAATGTGTTGACCCACACTTGTAAACCCATTATTTAGCAGGAGGATTGTGAGTTCAAGGCCAACTTGAGTTACATAGCCTGACCCTATCTTGATAAAAAAAAAAAAGAAATAAAAAAAGAAAAAAAGAAAGAAAGGAAAAAAATGATTCAATCTTTTTTCTTAACCAAAAAAGAAAAGAGGAAGAGTAAAAAGACAGGACTTTTCTAGAAACCTTTTGTTCAACAGCAAGTTGTTTTCAGTATAGCAAACCTCAGATAGTAAATGTGTGTTGAGTTCTGTTTTTTGAACTTTTCCCCTCATAGGGAGTATGAAGGTGGCATTTGTCCTCAGAATACAGGGGTGCTCAAGTGATATCGATACACCTTAGAATTTATTATTTAGATACTTACTGTTTTTCAGAGGTGATCTTTTAGGTAATTATATGCTTTTAGAAATTGCTTCATAATATTTAAATCTGAAATTTCATATACCGTGTTCCATGTTCTTAAGAGCGTACCAATTGTCTTGCCAACTTAAAATATTTTATTTTTAAATATGAGAAACTTGGATTTTCTTTCAACCTGGGCTGATTAGTTTTGGTCAACTTGACACAAACCTAGATGTACCTGAAAAGAGGGCATCTCAATTAAGAAATTGCCACCATGAGGTTGGCCTGTGGTCATGTCTGTGGGACTTTTTCTTGATTGTTAATAGCTGAAGCTCAGCCCATCATGGGCAGTACCATCTCTGGGCACATGGCCCTGGGTTATATAAAAAAGGTAGTTGAGCAAACCAGTAAACCGTGTTCCTCAGTGGTCTCTGCTCCAGTTCCTTCCTCTAGGTTCCTGCCCTGAGGTTCCTGCCTTGAGCTCCTGCCTGGCTCCCTTTGATGATGGACTGTAATCAGTTAAGCAGTTAGGTGAAACAGACAAAAACAAACAAACAACAACAAAAAAATCCCACTTTCTTCCCACAAGTCAATTTTGTATAGGGTTTTATCACATCAACAGAAACAAAAGTTGACCACCATACCGAATTAAACTGGGGATAAGCCACTTGGAACTGTAATGGTTTTTAAATTTTCATTTATTATTAGCTTTGTAATATGTGTGATATTTATGACAGGGCTTCTCTGTGTAGTCCTGGCTGTCCTGGAATTTACTCTGTAGATCAGGCTGGCCTCATACTCACAAAAATCCACCTGTCTCTGCCTCCTGATCACTGGGGTTAAAGCACCATCGCGCTCAGCTTCTGGGTGATTCTCCTGTCTTCACCTTCTGTCTTGCTGTAGGACTGCTGGGAACAGTCCCAGGTGTTCACTCTTGTTCACTAAACATCTTTTTTCTGGTGCAATATCTTCCCTTTCCACCTTTTTTGAGGTGGGGTCTCTCTCTAGGTTGCCCGAGCTGGCCACGGTGGAGTTCAAACATGCAGAAATCCCCCTGTCTCTGCCTCCTGACAGTATCTCTGTCACTCAGCTGAATCTCAATTTGATTCTGTTAACACTAAGCCAAGTAAGTTGGAAGAAGTTCTTCAGACCCACTGGGCTTCCACTTCGTTAAAGACGGTAACACTTGTTAGGTGGGTGGTTTCTCTCTAGCATAAAATCATCATACCTGAAACAGATTTTTTTTTCTTACAGTTTCCATGGGAAAGATACAGAGAAGAAAAGTGTGTGTGTGGGGGGGAGGGGGGAATCTAAAATCTGGCATTATGATACACACTTGTCAGCCCAGAAATTGGAAGTTAGAGGTAGGGGGATTCTGGATAGTTCCTTATTGTTCTGGGATATTTGTTAAGACATTGTCTCAAACAAGACAAACCAGAACCCCATACTAAAAACAAACAAGAAAACAGCAATGAAGCCAAACAACAACAACATTTCTCTCTCTCTCTCTCTCTCTCTCTCTCTCTCTCTCTCTCTCTCTCTCTCACACACACACACCCCACCACCACCACCCCCCCACACCACACACACACACACACACACACACACACAAACACCATACACACATGCCACACATACCACATACACACACACATACACCAACACACACCAGACACCATACACACACACTATACCACAACCCCCACACACACACCAGGCATGGTGCTACATGCTTGTAACTCTATTGCTGGGGGAGATCAGCGGATACATGTAGATCCCCGTGGCTCTCTGGCCAGGCAGCCTAGAAAATCAATGACTATCTGGCCAATGAGAACAGTGGATAGTGACAGAGTGATAGCTGAGTTTTCCCTCTGGCTTCCACATGCATATGTACCTGCACACATATGAATATGCATGCACATGCACACATAGGAACACAACGTCAACCAAAAAGTTTTAGTAGCTGATGCAAAAATGTTAGCACCGTTCATTTTCACACAGAAAAGAGAAAAAAGGAGATCAATTACTTGGGCTAAACTGATCAAAACAGTGTTCTGGAAATATTTCCAGGTAAGCAGTGTCAGCCCTCCTCGTGGGGAGAGTCTTGTGTCCTCACACTGTTCTCCCTCGACGCGGTGGGAAGTGTTTTTCTCCTAAACTTGTTTATACATCGTGTGAGCTCACATGCTATTAAATTCCCGACACAGGCATTTCCCATGCTATGCTAAGCTCAAATCCTCTTTAAAAAATAATTCTAGATTGATTCCATATACAGGGTTGGATGAAGAGCATGCCTAAATACTGTCATGTGCTTTAGGTTCAGGGGACAGAATGTTCAGCTGCATTTGATTGGACAGAATGTCTGAACCGTGCCACTTAATTAAAACAGAAAAAGGCCTGCAGCTTCTCAGTGGGGCTGTGTTTTTAGGTCATTTCTATATCATTCCTGTGACCTACTTTTCTTATTCAATGTACATTTCACTGTGTGCATGTTAAGATCTGGGAGAGCAATTTGTACTGAGTTCTCTTTTTTGTCAAGTTCCTTGCACATTGGCTAACCTTTCTTAATTTACCAGGGCTTTGCCCATGCAATGCTTTCTTATGAGAACAAAGTGCTTAAAATAGATTGAATGACTTTTTTTTCTTTTTTTAAAGACAAGGTCACACTATGTAGCCAAGGCTGTCCTCAAACTCATGATTCTCTTGCCTCAGGCTTCCAAGTGCTGAGATTCTAGGTGAGTACCACCACCTCGATTCTTGAAGAGCTATTTTTGGGTGAGTATATGTGTGTATATATGTGTTCATATATGTGCATGTGTGTACGTGGGACACGTGTGTGTGTGTGTGTGTGTGTAGGCCAGAGGACAATCTTGGCTGTAATTTTTCTGGCGCTACCCATCTTGGTTTTTAAATATTTATTATTATTATAAGTTTGTGTGTGTATGTTTGTGTGTGTTTGCATGTGCATATATATGTTTATGTGTGTGTGTGTGTACAGTATAAGTGTAGAGCTCAGAGCTCAGCTTTGTGAAATCCATTTTCCCTTTCCAAACCTTTAAGTGGGTTCCAGGGATGGAATTCAAATCTAAACTTGCACTTACTACAAAGCCATTTTGTAGGCTCCACCTTGATTTTGGAGACAGGGTTTCTTACCGCTTTGGAACACATCAATTAAGCTAGGCTGTCTGGTCATGAAGACATAGGATCTGCCTGTGTTTGCCTCCCTGAAGCTGTGATTACAAATGCACAGGCTTTGAACCCAAACCTTCCAGCCAGTGCTTAGATGAGTACAGAACTCACCCAGTGCTTGCTGCGTGTAGCTTCAGAAGAGCCAGGGTTTTAGAGCCCCAGAGGGTGTGAACTCTTCATCTTCAAGGGGAACAATTTGGCAGCAGCCGCCACTCTGCTAAAGCATTCAGTGGCTGTTAACAGGATACAATTAAGTCTATGACCTCTTATGACTACCTGAAGTACCACTTAGAAATGAGAATCCTTTCTAACAAGCAGCCACATTATGCAGTTGTTCATGCTTGATATCCACAAAGCCTTTGCTTATCATTCTGGGTGGATGAGCAGGAAATATCTCTAAGTGTCTTCAGAATAGCAGCAAACTACCAGAAGGGTCTTAGTGTATTAGTTACTTTTATGGAACCAATTTACTCTAAACAGCTAAAGAGAAGAAAGATTTATTTTGGCTCGTGGTTTCAGGGGTATCATTCACTATGGTGGAGAGGGTCTGACAATGTGGACCAGTTCATATCACGACAGAATCCAGAGAAACAGATCCAGAAAGTTAGCCAAAGCAAGATAGATGACCCATGAACATGACCCCTCCTCCTATAACCCAATTCCATCAAATAAGCCTACCTCCTACCTTTCACCATCTTCAATAATACTGCCACGTTGGAATTCCATCAAGGGATTAATCCATTGATTAGGTCAAAGCTTCTACATTGTCCTCATCACAGAAATAACTAGAATTACAATTCTAGGTGTCTGCCAATCCAGTGAAGTTGACAGTCAAGACTCTTTAGTATCCCGAAGTATAGGCTTCTTGAACATGCTAAAGACTCTAATTTAATAATTAATGTACCTTGTTATTGAGTAAGAGGGCAATATGGCTTTAGCCCATAGGAAGACAGGTTAGAGCACTCCCTTCTATTCCAGCCCTTCCCAGGTAATATTACCTTTCTCCCCTTTAGCTCCTCCCATATTGGCAGTGGTGCTGGGGTCTGGGATCTGAGTATAGGAAGTTGGCTACTGAATTAAATATCACTCGGGGTAGCCAGGTCAAGTGGTGCTTACAAAACCAGAACTCTACCGCTGAGCCTCACCCTAGACTCCTCCCTGGAGGATTCCAGGCAAGTGCTCTGCTGAGTCATGCTTCCAGCCTTTCACTGATGGTTTCAGGACTCATTGAGCTATGCACATATTCCCTGTTCTATTTATTTAATATTTTTTAGATTATAGTACAATGACATCATTTCCCCCTTTCTTTTCTCCCTCCAAACTCTCCTGTGTACCCACCCACCCTTGATCTCTTTCAAGTGTATGGCCTCTTTTTCTTTAATTATTCTTACATATATATGAATGTATGTGCACTATATGTGTACATACATGTCCTTTAATGACATACATACAGCATGCTCAGTCTGTATAATGTTACTTGTATATAACATAAAAGTGCCTCTAGCTTTTCTGATACTGCCATTGAAAGGTGGGGCTCCTGTGTCTGCTGCTCTTGGATCTGGGTGGGTGTAGAGAATGTGCTGATGAATACAACATGGCAGATGTAAGGCAGAGCTGTTACTGGAATTAAGTCGTCATCAGCTTGTACCTTGGGACACTTATTCTAGAAGACACTATCTTCGCATGAGAGTCCTGACCACCCTGCAGAGGCCGTGGGCTCAGACACAGTTGTGCAGCCAGCTGCCAGGAACATTAAGTGCCAGCCGTCTGTGTGAGCCATGGCGGACAGCCAGGCCACTTGAGCCCTCACATGACCACAGTACTTGTGGGGACATCTGACTGCCACTCTGTGAAAGGCTCCAATTCAGAACTGTCTATCCAAGCCTCACATAGATTTCCCGACTCACAAAATTAGTAGTCAAATTAAATAATTGTTATGATTTTTGGTGGGTGTTTATTAAATGCAGAGGTATTACAAGAATACATACCAGCATTCAAGAGCTGTGTCTACTCTTTTATTTTATTTGTTTATGTTAGCATTTAGTCATTGCACAAAGTGGTCAGTTTTATCATCACATTTTTCATGAATGAATATCAAGCGTACTGTACTGTCTTCTCGGAGAGTATTGCTTCCCATTCTCTGGGGCTCCCTTATAACCTCATCTGTCACTGGAGGACCTTACAGGCTGTACTCTTTGAATCAATGCCTTCAGAGATGTATAGAATTTTGGTAAGTCACATTCAGCTCACCATGTAAGGGAATTGTGATGAGAGATACACCATCTATCTGAATATCGGTGTTTGTGTTTTGGAGGGAAGGATGTCTGTTCGGAGACCTGGAGAGGCTTGGTTCTTCATCAAGCAGCCGAGGGAAGCTCCCATAGAGGACCAGATGGGAATTGTGATGGTGACTTCCAGACATGGTTGGAAGGCCAAGGCCAAACTCCACAAGCTGCTTCAGGCACCAGGATTGGCCTCGGGAGCCTGTCCATTCCTAAGATGTTCTGGAACCCAGCTCTGTCTGGCTCTGTCCAGAGACACCCTTGGCCACCACTGCTAACTTGATCAACTCCTATCTTGGGAGGCTCGGGATGGTGGTGGATGAGACTCCTCTGCTTTGATCTGATGAAAGAGCAGAAGAGCACTTGAGACAGGGTGTGTAACAGCTCCATTAACATGCAGATCTGAAATGGTTCTCAGAGGTTCATGTGGGGGAGGTTTGGTCCCCAGTATAGCAGTGGGAGAGGCGGGCTTCTGAGAAGTGACTGGATCATGATGGTTGTCATATTGTTAATGGATGATTGTATTGACAGATTCATAATCTGATGGTTTTGGGGGAAGGTGTTAGGAAAACTTATGAGGGCAGACATGGTTGAAGGGGTGGGTACTTAGCAGCATGCCTTGGGGGTTGCATCTTGTCCTGTTCACCATGAGGTTAGCTGATGCCTGTATCATACACTCCCATCCTCAGACTCTGCCTCATGGTCGACCAGGAGCAAGGGAGCCAAGTGACCCTCTAGTGGAATTCCTGATGCCTTGAGCAAAACTAAACAAACCTGTTCTTTAAGTTGATGTTCTCAGTCATTTTCTCACATTCTAATCCTCAGTGTGGCTGAGAGACTCACTGTTGTGGTCACAGCAGGACCCTTCCTTCTGTTTGCCAAGCACACTGCTCAGCCATTATGCCCCTGGGAAAGTGCTAGGAGAGGGTGGTAATGGGGCACAGCTCATTTATGTGCTCAGATAGATTTTTTTTTTTTGTCACCCTTGGGCTGGATGTCACTCTCTGTTACATTTCACAGAGCTGTAGGGTCTTAAGGCACTAAGTACTTCCAGGTGATGTTATCTGAGGTGTGTTTGGACAGTAGCAATCCTCTATCGTTCCCCCTCCGTGTGTGTGTGTGTGTGTGTGTGTGTGTGTGTGTGTGTGTGTATGTGTTATGGGTGTGGTGTGTATGTGTGTTATGGGATGTAGTGTGTGTGTATGTGTAGGGTATATTTGTTGTGTGTGTATATGTGTTTTGTGTGTGTATTGTGTGTGGTCTGTGTATGTATTATGTGTGTTGTGTGTGTACACTCTGTGTATAGTATGTGTGTGTTTTGTGTGTTTATTGTGTGTGTATATGTGTGTTGTATGTATGGAGTGTGTGTGTATGTGCATGTTGTATGCATATGTGTGTGTATGTATGTGTTGTATGTGTATTGTGTGTGATCTGTGTATGTATTATGTGTGTTGTGTGTGTATGTGTGTGCACTCTGTGTATATTGTGTGTGTGTATGTGTTCTGTGTGTTTATTGTGTATGTACATATGTGGTATGTATGGTGTGTGTATGTGTGTGTGTGTATGGTCCTACATGTACACGCATAGAGGCCAGAGGAGGACATGTCCCACTGACCTATCCCACCCCATTTTATTCTTTTGATGCAGGGTCTGCCCCTGAACCTGGAGGTAGGCTGTCAGCCAGCAATTCCCAAAGGTCTTCCTGTCTGGCACAGTGCCGAGGTTACAGACACTTCCAGCTTTTTACATGGGACCAGGGATCTGAATTCTGGACTTCATATTTGCATAGCAATCACTCTTACTCACTGACCCACCTCCCCACATCGCCCCTGGAATGCTTTTGCAATGGACAGAGACTCTGTATCAACAGGTTTAAAATAGGAGTCATAAGAACTTTACTTGGTTCTGACGTCACCTGGCACATGTTTCTCAACCTGTGGGTCGTGACCCATTGAAGGTTGAATGATTTCTCACAGAAGTTTCAAAAACCCATCAGAAGACACAGATATTTGCATTATGACTCATAACAGTAGCAAAAGTATGGTTATGAAGTAGCAATAAAAATAATTTTATAGTTGGGGGTCACCACACCATGCAGAACTGTGTTAAAGGGTCACTGCATTACGAAGATTGAGCACCACTGCTCTAGCAAGATAAGCTGCCAAGTAGATGGGGGGGGGGGCAAAGGAAGGGTAGAGATAGACAATAAAATCTTAGCCTCTCTCCTTGATCAGAGGTGGGTATGTGTGTGCATATTTACATACTTATAATCACATATCTATATATGTGTGTATGGGCATCTGTGTATGTATCTGTGTGTCTGTCTGTATACATGTGCATGTGGGTATGTAAGTGTGTGTCTGTCTTTGTGTATATGTATGTGTTTCTGTCTGTGAAAGTTTCTCTCTCTCTCTCTCTGCATATATATATATATATATATATATATATATATATATATATATTTTCAGCATTTTTTCTTACTATGGTATTGAGGAAAAAGTTATGGACTATACAATAATGGATGTTTTCTTCTCTAAAATGAATCTGCTGATCCGTGTTCCTGGTGGGGTTCCCCGGTGTTACCTGTACACCCATTCTGAGAGGGCAAAGTCTAGAATCCATGGGGTCCACAGTTCACTTCTTTCCTTTGGGGTGTCAGACATTGTTGTATGCCAGACCGAGGAGGGTAAAGTGGAGTCTGGGACAATTTGGGTCCACAGGGCTCTGGTCCAGACAGGAATGCCGGAAGTGTTCCAGCTCTTGTTAAAGGAATAAACAGATTCAGGCAGCTGGCGTAGGACAGGTGGCCAGGGTTTCAAACCAGGGCAGCTGCAGTGGTGTTAGTGATGTCGGGAGCTCCAATGTGAGCCTCTGGGAGCTACAGGAGCCTGGCCAGGCAGGCAGGTGGGTCCAAGGTTCAATGAGTGCTTGGGGTGGGGGTGGGGGTGGGGGATGGGGGATGGGAAGATGCTTTCCCCAGGTGTTACAGCTCAGTAAAAACTGTCAGTCTCAGATGATCCTCGGTGAAATAACTTCTGCTCTTCATTCCATGTGGATAGGGTGCATTCTATTGGCTGAGGTTAAGATGCTGTGATGCTCTATTTGCATGGGGAAGCATTCCAGGTCCTGTGCTATGTGACTGACTGCTTGTGATCACCTGGTTAGGGTGCAGGCATGGAAACAGGGATGGAGTTAGCTCTGCTTCTGCCAGTCTCAACTTCTGAGATTACTGGAGTCTGAGCATGGTCCACCTCACCAGTCCCGTGCCCATTCCCCTGGTGGCATGGCCCATGTGTCCTACATGAATCTTGAAGAAAACATTTTTGAAAAATGGAGCTGGGTTGAAGTCTCTGTTAGTAATGTGCTTACTGTGCAAGAACGAAGATTCAAGTTTAAATCCCCAACATCCATGTAACATGTTTGGCATAGAGGCACATGTCTATACCTATAATGCTGGGAAGCCCAAGATGGGCACATGCCCCAGGCACATGTGCTGTCTAGGACATCTAACCAGGGAGATCCAGGTCCAGGGATAGACCCTATTGCAATAATAATGTCTAGGCAACTGAGGAAGACACCTGATGTTGGCCTCTGGCTTTTAAATGCACATTTGCCCACAAGTACATACACACAAATGCATATACCCACATGAATACACAGGCACAGACACACATACACACATGGATACACACATGGACACACACACACAGATACACACAGACACACACAAACACACACAGACACACAGAGATACACACAGACACACAGACACACAGACACACACAGACAGATACACACAGACAGAGACAGAGACAGAGACAGACAGACACACACAGACAGACAGACAGACACACACACACACACACACACACACACACACACACACACGGAGCCGGGCAGATGGCTGTGCTGTGAATTGGGTTCTAGAATCTGTCTGCCTGATTTGAGTCTTAGCTTTCTTTCACTTATTAGCTGAGTGATTGTTTTTGTTGTAAGCTATTTAGCCTCTTGAGAGCCAGATTTCTTGCTGTCTTTATGTTTAATTTTGGAAGTGGGTTATTTGAGACAGGCCTTGCTATGCAGTTCAGGCTAGCTTGGAATTCACGATCCTTTTTCTGTCTCTGTCTTCCAGATGCTGGGATGACAGGCTTGTGCCTCCAGGCTTGGCAGGTTCATCATTTTAAAGGTCAGATTAGTCACTGTATTTCCAACATAGGGTGACTGCAAGGCTCCAGTGAGCTAATGTATAGAAAGTGTTTGTGCCATTGAGAAGGGTTTGTAAGTCTGTTTCTGTGGTGAATCCATTTCTCTAACAACCTCTCAGTACTTCATTCTCGACCTGTGTCCCTTCTGCTGACCTCATGTGCTGGCTGACCTCATGCCCACCCAGCTTTCCTCTCCTTTGGAGAAAACACCATTGCCCTGTCAGGTAGGAAACAATGTAAGACTGACTGTCTTTTAGTCTTGTTTTGTCTGTTCATTTGTTCGTTTTGACAGAGCCTTGTTATTTAGTCCAGGTTGGTCTGTTATTCACTATGTAGCCCAGGCTAGACTTTTGATTTGCTATCACTCTGACTCTTCATAATAAATGTTGAGATTACAGATGTGAACTACCATAACCAAGTGGCCTGGTGCTTTCAATACTTGTCTTTTTCCCTGGCCTAATTTTAAGTAGGGATTGCTACAAAGATTACCAGAATGTTCCTTCTCTAAAAGAATAAAGATATTTTCCTCTAATGTGAATCCATTTACCTTCACAATTTTAATAAGTTCATTACCTGTAATGCTTATATTTATTGCTCATTTGACAGGTTTTGGAGTCACCTGGGAGACACACCTATACATGTGTCTTTGAGGTAGTTTCTAAGTGAAGTGGGAAGGTTTATCCTTAATGTGGGCAGCACCATCTTCTAGCTGGGATCCCGGACTGAATTAATAGGAAAAAGTGAACTGAGTGCCAGTGTTAAAGTCTCTCTACTTCCTGGTTGTGGTTGTTTCACACCCCTTCAGCCATACATTTCCCACCCTAACTGTTGAACTAAACTGTAAGCCAGAACCAACCTCTCCTTCCTCAAGTTGCTTTAATCAGATACTTTGTCATAGCTATAGCCGAGAGTAAAGAATACATCACCTAACTGAGAAACCACAAATGTCAAGAGAAGTCATGGAGCAGAAGAGGTGTGTGTGTGTGTGTGTGTGTGTGTGTGTGTGTGTATGTGTGTGTGTGAGAGAGAGAGAGAAAGACAGAGACAGAGAGACAGAGACAGAGAGTTAGACAGAGAGACAGAGAAACAGAGACAGGGAAAGAGACAGAGGAGAGACACAGATAGACACAGGCAGACAGAAACAGAAATAGAGACAAGGATATATTGAGATAGATATATAGATTGAGAGACAAAAGAGAGACAATGAGACAGAGACATAGAGAGACAGAGACCTAGAAAGACAGAGACATAGAGAGACAAAGAAAGAGACAGAGGGAGACAGAGAGACACAGATAGACAGACAAAGAGACAAACAGAAACAGACAGAGATAGATTGGGACACACACACACACACACAAACACACACACACACACACACACTGAGGTACTCTGCACATGCTGTATCAATGCCCGTGTCCTCCCTCATGGAGTCTAAGATAATAGTTGAACTCTAGCAGTTCATTCAGTATTTAATCCTTTAATTGATGGCTGGGGTAGGATGATGACAGCAACATCTCCTTGGCAGGGAGGCAAATTCCATTCATTTGTTGATTACTGTTGCACAATTTCTCTCGTGGTGAACAAGTGGTGGGAGGCCACCCATGCTTCAGAGTTCAGAATGGTGTCATAAATAACAATTAATCCACTTAGATATTTGGCTTCAGTCAACCTGAAGGATCCTATTGGGCAGAAGAGACAGGGGATGGGTAGGTATTAAGGAGTGAATGGAGATCTCCATTTCCTTGGCTTACTGTTACTGAGGGATCATTCTCAGAGTGCAGAAGGGTTTCTGTGATGGCTAATGGTCAGGGAGGCTGGATCATCTCTTAATGTGTATGGCCTTACTGAAATTGATCCCCCACTTTAGACTGTCAGTCTCATGTTACCCCTGGGTTTTATCTCTCTCTTCCCTTCCCTTTTTTCCTTTCCTTCTCACTCCTTCCCCTACTTCCACTTCTTCCTGTTCCTTCCTTTTCTTTCTATAGTACGAGACACGGAACTTAGGGCTCTGTACATTAGGAAAGCACTCTACCACTGACTACATGCATAGTTCCTCTCCTTCTCTCTGTTCCTCTTGTCTTTTTTTTTTTTTCATGTTCAGGCTGAAACTCAGGGTTTTGTGCATCCTAGGTAAGTAAGCACTCTCCCAACACAGCTACATCTCTGTCTTACTAGGGGATTCTAGGCAAGAACTCTACCACAAAACTATGTCCTTAGCACCCTGTTGGAGGATTCTAAGAAGGCATTCTACCACTGAGCCACGCCCCCAGCCCCTCCCTGGGGGATTCTAGGCAGGGGCTCTACCACTGAGCCACGCCCCCAGCCCCTCCCTGGGGGATTCTAGGCAAGTGCTCTACCACTGAGCCATGCCCCCAGTTACCCACTGGTCGTTGTACATAGAGGTGCTCTATGACTGAGCCATGTTCCCAGAGCCTTATTGAGGTATTCTAGGCAAGAAACAGCCACCTCTTAAGCTTGGGTATTTCTTGACTACACATATTAAACTATTAAAACTTCTACTGTCTACTTGTTACCTATTTTTTCTTCTTTAAAAAAATGGCAAATTGCTTGAAATTAGGGATTATTGCATAGTAGAGGACAAGGGTTGATCCTTAGTAAGAAAGGAAGTAAACATGTTTTGAACTCCTATTATGTCCCGTGATCTGTGCTTGGAGTGTTCACATTTATTCAGCAATATTTGAAAGTGGGGTGTGTTAAGCAAATAAGCAGGAAGTTACTGGCCTAGGGCTAACTCTGTACTGTGAGTTTGACTTAGTACAGAAACAGATCTAAGCCCAATTTAGAATCCCCCCCCTTTTTTTTTTTTTTTGCATTTGCTTTATAGCCTAGGAATTCTAGCATGATTTCTGTTGCTATGACAAATACCCTGGCACAAAGCAACTGAGGACAAAAGGACAGAATTGTATAATTCCAGGTTGTATCCTATTATTGCAGGGAAGTTACAGAAACAAGAACTTGAGACATCTGGTCACATCGCATCCACAGTCAAGGGCAAAAAGAAATGAGTGCACTCTGGCTGTCTGTTAGCTTGTTCAGCTAGCTTTCTTTACTCTTATACACTTCAAGGACTGGCCTACAGAATGGTGCCACCCACAGTGGTCTGAGGCACTTGAAAGTCAAGGTAAACCCCCAACAAACATGTCTACAGGCCAGCCTGGACTAGATAATTCCTCAGTTGAGACTTGACTTTTAAAACTAATTATCACACCAGGCTAGCCTCAAACTTGTGATTCTCTTGCTTGGCTGGGAATTACCAATGCTTACAACCACATTCACCTCCTTACCTTTCCTTAAGTGATATGGAGATCTATCAGGAATTACCAATGCTGAGTTGGCTGGAGTCTTTTAGTGGTTGGCCTTTCTATACAAAGCTGACCTTTCTATAGCACTAGAACTCCACGCTCCTGGAATGTTAGCTTCCGCAGTGGTACATCTCAGTGTACCTGTTTGACTTTTAGACTGAGCACATGGTCCTGAGATCCCCACCTCTCTCCCTGCCTGAGGATTTGAGTAGGACAGCCTGGAAGAACATCCAAAGTCACTTTGGATTTGGCACATTTCCAACATGGCCCCAAACTGGAATCAAATGCACATGCATCCTTTATGACACATTGTCCATGATGCTGGACAAGTGATCTATTGCTAAGCCATGCCTTCAGCTCCTTAGTGGCACATTCTAGCCCTACTCTACCCCAGAGCTAAGTTCCCAGCTCCATCTATCTATCTCTATCTATCTATCTATCTATCTATCTATCTATCTATCTATCTCATATGTGTGATATATACATATCACATATGTGATTATTATATACAACATGGACACATACACATGGTCACTAGAATGGTATATATGTATGCATATATATATAGAGAGAGTCCTAGAATGGAATACCTGAGAGTAACCACTTAAGAAAAGGGGGACCATGGTAGGGTCATGGTTTGAGAGGATCTCAGTTTCTCTGGGTGTATGACCTCATGGTGATGGGGGCATGCAGCAGGGATTCTTTCTCTCAGAGCAGTGGTTCTCAATCGCCCTAATGCCGAGATCCACTAACATAGCTCCTCATGTTGTGCTGAGCTCAACCAATTATGTTCATTGCTATTTCAGAACTGCAAATTTGCGACTGTCATACGTTGTAATGTAAGTATCTCAAATTTGGGATATCTGATATGTGACCCCTGTGAAAAGGTGCTCAACCCTAGAGGGGTTGTGACCCACAGGTTGAGAACCACTGTCTTAGAGGCTCAGGCAGCAGATAATTGAGCTAGAAATGAACTGGAGAATAAATCTCAAGGTTGCCTACCCCTTAGCAACCACTTCCCCCAGGCAGGCTCACTTCTAATGGTCCCTAAAGGTACCCAAATGGCACCATCAACTGGTGACCAACTATTCACACACATGGACCTGTGGGGGATATTTCACACCCGAAGTATTAATAGCCTTAAAAACCAAGCAAGCAAGCAAGCAAGCAAGCAAGCAAGCAAGCAAACAAACAAACAAACCCAGTCTCACTTCTCTGATTAGAGTTAAATCCTGCTCTATAAGATAAGACTCATTCACTCTTGGTACCATTAATTGGACCAAAACTGTGTTATCAGCTAGATCATTGCCCTAGGGGAGAACCTAGCACTATTATTCTGTGAAATGGATGTAGCAATAAACTGCCTCCTCAGTATTTATCTTCATGTCCATAGGTTAGTGAATTTCTCAGCCCTCATCCAAGAAGCTTTGCTGTAGATGGCAATTAACACAAAGAGAGATCCATACTTGGTCAACAGGCAGAGAAGAAAAGACGGTTGCATGGTCAGATCTAAAGTAGCCATTGATATCTTATTTCCCTCTTCCTCAAACTAAGACGACTTTGAAGAAGAGGTGGTAGAGAGATTGTTAGAGCCAGAGGCACTAGGACAGCATTTGTTGGATATGACAGGACTGTTACACACAGACACACACTCACGGTGTCTATGACTTTGTGTACAAGAAGACCTTTGCAAGAACAAGCTGGCCAAAGCCCCAGTGTGGCCATGGGAGGGACTCATGAAATTCTATCCCTAATTGAGGAGTTATTGGCAACTGATGCTTGCTATGGAGAGAGAGTGACAGCTTTCTTTAGGGGTGCTCTAGTGGGTGGTCCTCCACCTATGCACACACAGGCAGCACCAACTGGACTCAGGTGTTATTTTTGTTTGTTTGTTTTTAAGAAAATCATTGAGAGTAAAGAGTTGTGAGGATCACATTATGCTCATGTATGAAATTTTCAAACAAGCAACCAAACGTAAGAGAACCCAGAGAACTCAGTGTCCCGATTTCGCAGTAGCACAGATCTCATGGAGCCTGTCACCTCACAAAGGTGAGGAACAAATTGTTGACATCACAGTGCTCTGCAGGGGCAGGCCACAGTTTCACTTAGACTTCAGAGGTTAATCTCTGCAAGTGACACCAGATGCACTGGTCAGCAAAGGTGTCATTAACCTCAGATTCTCCAGGATTCCTGGTGGGGGGGGGGCTTTTCTGCTGGAGTTGTAACTGATAAGTGTCTGCTTTTGTTGCATGAACTGTAAGATAAAACAAGCACTCAGCTCAGTACCGCATGTAAAATAGGGAACGTCACCGCCCTTGTAATTGAATCGATGTGTCCGATAGAAAGACTTATTATTATTAAAACAAAAGGAGAGGGTAACAGCTCTTCATGGCTTCTTTATTCAGGACACACTGGTGACAGTATTCACAGCTCTGAAGACTGGCTGAAAAGGGTTCCTTTGTTCTGGGGCCATTCTTAGCAGTGAGTAAGAGCAGGAGCCACTCAGGCAAACCTCAGTGGAAAAGAAGAGTCTGGAGAGCCTACTTCCTGGTTCAGCGTGTCTTTGTGTTTTCCTCCTCGTGTTTCTGAAGCTGCAGATAAGAGCCAGTGACTTGCTCTTGCTCTTCGGATGGTCATGGTATCAGCAATAGAGCTGCTTTCAAATTCATGGCCACTTAGAGACTCATTGAATCACTTGAAGCTTGAGAGGTGGGTTTGACTCCTGGGAGTTAAAACAACCAAGAACCCCTCCCGCCTCAAACAACAAGAACAACAAACAACAACAACAACAACAACAACAACAAAAAAAACAAAAACAGAAAACAAAAAACCCAAACCTTAGCAGGTGGGTGGTGCCTGCCTGTAATCTTGAGGCTGAGGCAGGAGGAGCTTCATTTGGAGGCCAGCCTGGGCTACACAATGAGAAACAGCCTCAACAATAAAACAATCTGTTTAAAAAATCTTTACTACATATTGAATATTGGTTCTTTTAGTCTACAGTGTCATTCAAGTATGGTACTACCATAATGAGTACCAAAATGGTAGTTGCTATTTTGTAGACAATGAAACAGACCTTTGTGGTATTCTGGGATGGCATAGATTATACTCCAGGTCAAATTAGACATACCTATTGTAATGAGTGGTCTTGGCAAATTTTAGAGATGAAACACGGTTTGGAAATGTGGGGAAAAGCAACTAGAGTTTGTATTTCTTACCCAGGAAGAAGGCTCCATCTCAGCTTAGAAGCATCTGCAGTGTCTGTGTGGTGCGTGGTTTGTGCATCTAAACCCACAACTAGGAGGTTAAGGTGACTAGCCTGGGCTGCATACCTGGTGTCAAAAGTACTTGCTGTGCAAACATGAGGAGCTGAGTTCGGATCCCCAGAACCCATGTAGAGCTGGAGGCAGGTGAGAGGATCCTGTAACTCCAGTAGTGGGAGTGTGGAGATGGAAGAGCCAAGAAGATTATTGGCCAGACAGCTTAGCTGAATGGATGAGGTTCAGGTTCAGAAAGAGATTCTGTCTCCTCCTGTTGATCCATTCTTTGCTGCTTCCCTCAGGGTATCCAGGCACTGCTGTACACCAGGCAGGGAAGGATGAAGCTAAGTCCAGAACACGTGGGTCAGCAGGATCCCGGTTTGGCAGTGAATGCCAGAGAGAGGGGGCCTTCTCTGAGGATTTTAGTTTTACCTCTCTTACCTGCTATTCAATGAAACAGCTCTCTTAGACCAAGGTTCATTGAAACAGCTTATGCACATAGACTTTATTGGGGTGAATCAAGGGCCATATATTTGAACCTTAGAAAGTGGGAAAGGGTTCTTCTTAGGATAAAGTTTCATTGGCTGAGGCTTAAGGTTCTGGGGATATCTCATTTGCATGGAGAGGCGTTCCAGAAACTTGAACCTATAATTTCCACCAAGGATTTTGTGACATTCCTCAGGTAGAAGATTGAGGGTCAAGCTCCCAAGATCAGATGAAGAACAGGTAGCCCTGCTAAGAAAAAGGACTCCTCCATTTTGTGCCGAGCTCAGGAAAGCTAGCCAGACATGGTTGGTAGACTACAACTTTAGTAGCAAGACGCAACACTTACACCCATTTCCATAGATACATGTAAAGCCACATGCTAGGATCTGTATATAAGGAAAAACGTGTGACATTTTTTTTTCTTCTTTGATTTCAGGTCACCTCATTTAATACTTGTCACCTAATACTTAGCATTTTACTGCTATGAACAGACACCATGACCAAGGCGACTCTTACAAAGGAAACATTTAATTGGGGCTGGCTTACAGGTTCAGAGGTTTAGTCTATTACCATCAAGGTGGGAGCATGGCAGTTTCCAGGCAGACATGAGGCCAGAGGAGCCGAGAATTCTACCTCTCATTCTGAAGGCAGCTAGGAGAAGACCTCGGCTTCCAGGCAGCTAGAAAGAGGGTCTTAAAGCCCACGCCCACAGTGACACACTACCTCCAACAAGGCCACACCTCCAAACAGTACCTCTCCCTGGGCCAGGCATATTTAAACTACCACAATCCTATATTTTCCAGATCTATGTATTGTCTTGTAAATTTCTTAATTTGCTTTTCCTTCATAGCTATATAGAATTCCAGTGTCCATACATATCATGTTTTCATTATCCATCTGTTGACGGTATTGAGGCTGGTGAGATGGAGAGAGGGTGACGAGGAAGAATAGCAGGTAGGCAAAAAGGACAAATGGGACATGAAAGAGGGGTAGGGTCTTTAGGGAGAACAGGGATAGGTGGGTGGCAGGAAGGAGAACCACAGAAACACATTTCATTAAAAAAAAAAAAAGTCACAATGCTTCTTCCAACACAGTATGTGATGACCAAAAAGTAAACATGCAAAAACATTAAAAAAAAAAAATGAAGGTAGAGAGTAATCAAGGGGAGCTACGGACCTGGTCCTCCACACACCCACACGCACACGTGCACACAACCCCACTAACAACGGGAGTAAACCTCCACACATCAGGAGCAGTTACAAATGTCCTCCTGAAAGTTTGAAGGGCTGGCAAGTGTACAAGCATCTGGGAAAGTAGCCACAGATGCTGCCAGCCAGCCTCAATTCACGATGAACCAGTTTTTCAGGATTAGTTTCATCCAGAACTCTGAACTTCAACACAGTGTTTGGCAGGGAGGAAAAAAAAAGGACAATGAAATGGAATAATTCTTGATTAAACAGCCCTCTTTTGAAGGGACTGGTTGTGAAGTAGAGCTGCTTCAGGGACAAGCGACAAGAGATGGGCTGCGAGCTTTGCTCTTGTCTTTTGAGATTTCATTTTCTTTTTCATCGCTGATGTTCGTGGACATTTACAAAGAGGTAACAAAAATGTACCAAATGAAGCTGTGAGCCGGGTGAGCGGGAAGCCCCGTATCATGAAGCATATAAACAAGAGCGTAAGCAGGTCAGATTTAATCAGCCCATTGGGATACAATGGTGGCCAGAGGCATGTGGCTTCACAGCACCGGGTGTCAGCTGCAGGTTGGCTATGTGACAGTGCTGACACACAGAGGAAGCGTGACCTTGCCTGGTGTCATTAGTACACATAAGGACTGTGTATCTTTTACCTTTGTGTGTGTGTGTGTGTGTGACAAAATGCCAAGAAGAACAGCTTTAAGGAGGAAGAGCTATGTTTTTTATTCAGTTTCAGACATCTGAGTCTATGGTTGACTGGACCCATTACTTTGGAGCTGTGGTGAGGAAGATGAGACCACAGCCATGAGACTGTGTAGTAGAGGAAGCTGACCACCTCACAGCAGCCCGGCAGCAGAGGTCTCCCTGGCCACAGGTTACACACCAAGTGCCCTACCTTCTCCAACTAGGCGACATCTCTCCTAGCTTTCTTCACTTCCCAGTAGTCCATTCGATTATGGATCAATCCATTGATTATGTCAGGGCCTTTGTCTTAATTTTACTCTGTGGCTGTGATAAGATATCCTGACCAAAAGCAATGAAAGAGAGAGAGAAAGCTTTCTTTGGCTTATAATTCCAGGTCCTGGTGGTCCATCGTTATGGGAGAGACAAGGCAGGAGCTCAAAACATCACATCCACAGTCAAGAGCAGAGACAATAAATGTATGGATCCTTGCTTATGGCTTGATGATTACACAGTTCAGAGCTGAGCCCATGGAATGGTGCTGCCCACTTTTAGGAAAAGTCTTTCCACCTCAATTAACAGCCAAGACAATCAGTCCCCTGCAGTCATGTTCACAGGTCAACCTGGTCTAGATAATTCTTCAAGTGAGATACCCTTCTCCAGTGATTCTTGGTTGTGGTAAGTCCCCATTTAAAACCAACCACCACAACCTTTTCTGAATGTCACACTGGAGAGGAAGCTTTATACTCGTAAGTCTTGAGGGACATTTCTCATTAAAACCAAGTGGTTTTCAAGGAAGGAGAGAGTCTAGCTGTACACTCATACAGGCCCCTAGCATAACCATCACCAGAGAGGCTTCAGCCAGTACCTGATGAAAACAGATGCAGAGACCCACAGCCAAGCATTAGATGGAGCTCAGGGGATCCTTTGGGAGAGGGAGAAGAAGGATTGAAGGAGCCAGGGGGTTCAAGGATACCACAAGAAAACCCACAGAATCAACTACCCTGGGCTCATAGGGGCCCACAGAGACTGAACCGACAACCAGGGATCCTGCATGGGTCTGACCTAGGCCCTCTGAATATATGTATGGTCGTGTAACTTGATCTCTTGTGGGACTCCTAACAGTGGGAGTAGGGGAAGGGGGGGTTATCTCTGACTTCTTTGCCTGCTTTTGAGACTTCTCCCCTCTTACTGGGTTGCTTTATCTAGCCTTGATATGTAGGGAGGTACCTAGCCTTCCAACTTGTTATGCCGTGTTTGGTTGATATCCCTGGGAGGCCTGCCATTTCTGAAGGGAAATGGAGGAGAAGTTGATGTTGGGGTGGGGTAGGGTGTGTGTGTGTGTGTGTGTGTGTGTGTGTGTGTCTGTGTGTGGTGGGGACTGGGAGGGCAGGAGAGAGGGGAAAGTGCAGTTGGGATGTAATATATGAAAGAAGAACTTAAAACAAAACAAAACAACCCCCCCCCCCCAAAAAAAAAAACCCTAAAAAGGCCTAGCCTGGAAGTTGCCCTGAAGCCTGCCTGTGTGGGGCTTAGGCTAGATCAGCATCTTAGTTGTCTATGAGGAGGCAGAAACTGAACCCTTAGATCTGAACTACTTTAGCCTTACAGAGAGGTTGGGGCTGTGGCATCCATAATCAGTACTAGTTAGAGGGTTGGGATCTGGCCTATTTTCCTTTGTAAAGGCTTCAGAAATCATCTCTGTAATAATTACCATCAGGTGGAGGTCAGTTGTGCACAGATGTTGAGGTTTTCTTGCCGTTATGAGGGATTTTGCATTGTTAAGACAAAAAGCTTTGTGGGGGAGAGAGGGGGTAGAGAAGAGATGGGTTACTTTGTACTTTGGTTCACAGAAACCTGGATTTGGCAGGGGTAGACACTTTTGGGTTTTTAAAAAAGCTAGCTTCAGGGATGGGGAAAGGGCCCAGTTGGAAAAGTGTTTCAAGAATGAAGACCTGAGCTGGGTTCTATGAAGTGGTACTAGTAATCCCAGCACAGGGGACACAGAGATGCTTAGACCTATGGGACTCACTGGCCAGCCAGCCTAGTGTAAGTGATAAGTCTGGGCCCAGTGAGACAACATCTCTCAGAAAGAAATGTGTCTGAGAAAAGATGCCTGAAGAATGGCTGTCAAGCTAACAATTATGCACACACATATGCACACAGGCGCATACACAAGCACAAACAGACGTTCACAGACACACACACAGACATGCACAGACTCATACAACCACATACAGATACATATACACACAAACACACACACACACACACACACAGAGAGAGAGAGAGAGAGAGAGAGAGAGAGAGAGAGAGAGAGAGAGCTAACTTCAAGAGGGACAAGTCCCTTTAGCATCTGGATGATGGACAGATTGGATTCAAATTTTATGCATTGTCTTGTTTTGTTTTACATATTTATAGGACACATACCTTAGAAACACAGATAATGGGCAAGGCACTGGGAGTTGCTAGAGTTTGTCTAAAAACAGTCTAAGTGGTCTGTAGGTGTGAGCACTTTATGCAAGTGGTGTGTAATTTTCTTAGAATGAGTTAGGGAACGACAGCATGGGATTACCCTGAATTGGGAGTTTAAGACGGGAAGCCAACAGCCATAACAAACAGCCTGCATCCTTTTGCTAGGCCTGCTCATTTGAGATGGAGGGAAAATAAAAAGACAGGCAGTGAGAAGGAGTTTTAGGGGCTGTTATGTGCACAGAAAATGCATTGGTTCTGGGATTTGTCAATTCCGGGAAAAATGGAATCAGTTTAAAAATAGTTTCCAATCTTCTAAGCCAGGAAAGGCCTCTGGGAAGAAGAAAGGAAGGTGAGGAAAATGCGGAGAGACTACAAATGGACGGGAGGAAGAAGACGGCTTATCTAAGGGCGGGCTGACTCAGAGCGGGGAGGAGAACAAAGCAGGGCCAGGGCAACGGCTCACAAAAGTGAAGACTTGAGTTGGGATTCTTGTCGGCCTCATGGCCGTGGGAACACCAACGGCAACAGCTGGGCGTGGTGGCGCATGCCTGTAGCCCTAGTTCTGGGAAGGCTGAGGGAGGAAATGTACAAACTGAAGGAACAGTTTTGATGGAGGTAGACGTTCCAGGAGGAAGCCGAGGCATCTAAAAAGGGAGGGATGATGCCCTAGCCATGGATGCAAAAGTGCCACACTGAGAGATAAGGTCATGGCATTCACAAATGCTCTCTCTCTCTCTCTCTCTCTCTCTCTCTCTCTCTCTCTCTCTCTCTCTCTCTCTCTGTGTGTGTGTATGTGTTTGAATAGTCATACTGAGAAGTAAACCTAAGACCCCATATATCTTAGGCAGATGCTCCATGCAAGCCAACATTCTTAGCCCTTTACTAGAAGATTCTAAGTTGGCATTTTACCATGGAGACATATCCCTAGCTCCTCACTAGGGGATTCTAGCGGTTACTCTACCCCTGAATCAAGCTGCAGCCCCTCACTGGGGGAGTCTAGACAGGGGCTCTACCACTGAGCCACGCCCCCAGCCCCTCACTAGGGGATCCTAGGCAGGTGCTCCACCACTGAGCCACGCCCCCAGCCCCTCACTAGGGGATCCTAGGTAGGGGCTTTACCACTGAGCCACGCCCCCAGCCCCTCCCTGGAGGATTCTAGGTATGCCCTATACTGCTGAGCCCTAAGGTAAAATTTTAAATTGAATGCTTCTTGATTGTACTGAGATAGGCAACTTTGCATGATTCCAGAATCTTGAAAATATCTTGCGAGTTTTTTTAGTGTGTTCAAGTGCATTCCTATTTTGGTAAACATCCCATGTGCTCTGGAGAGCTGTAATAAACATAACCCTGGAGGAACATCGTTAATATCTAAACTTCCTTTTACTTCTTGGCTTCCTCTTTTACTTACAGTGTGATCCTCAGGATAGACTTTATGCACAGACTTTTTAGTCTCACTCTTCCTTTGTATGTATTCCAGGTCCAGTCAATTCCCTTAGGGCTGAATGTTAATCTCCAAACTTTTATATTCGTTGAATCAGCAATTTCCCCAAGGCAACCCAGCTTCAGTGTTTTCTTAGAAGCCTAATGTGAAAAACCATTTTTAAAAATATTTTTGCTTTTGAGATTTCTCTCTCTCTTTCTTTCTTTCTTCTTTCCTTCATTCCTTCTTTCCTTCCTTCCTTTCTTTCTTTCCTAAAGCTCAAGCTCAATAATGGACTTACAGTAATGGACTTTAATATTATTCTTACATCATCTGATTGTTTGGTACTGAATGCTGCTTGTCTGAATGAATGCCCCCCCCACTCCCCTGCTCCAAATTCTCCAGATATTATTTACTGAGAAAACAGACAGAACCCAGATGCTCTGGTTTAAATTCTGTTGCTGTGATAAACCAACCAACCAACAAACAAACACAAAAAGCAACTTAGGAGTAAAAGAGTTGGTCCACAATTCTATGTTACAGTTGATCATTTTGAAGACATTACAGAGGCAAGAACTCAGGACATTTATCTCACATCCACCTTTAAGAGCGGAGATATGAGCAAATGCACACAGTGTTCAACTTGCTTTCTCTACTATTTATACAATTTTAGGACCAATTACCTAGGGGAGCTGTTCAAAGTGGGCTGGGTCTCCCCACATCAATTATCAAGTCAATCCAGATACCCACAGGCCAACCTATCCTAAACAATCCTTCATCCAGGCTTCCTTCCCAAGTGACTCTAGAATATGTCAATGAGGTGGTTTGGATAAGAATGTCCCCTAGAGGCTCAGACATTTGAATACTTGGTCCCCACTTTGGTGATACTGTTTGGGAAGATTTAGGAGGTATGGTCTTGCCAGAGGAAGTGTGTCACGACAGCTAGGTTTTGAGAGTTGAAAACCTTGTATGATTTCCATTTTGTGCCCACTCTGCTTCACGCTCATGGTTGAGATGTGAGGTATTACCTACCATGCTTGGGACTTACTGCTTGCTGCTATGTCTCCTCAGTCTTATACCTCAGGAATGGTAAGCCCAAATCACCCTTTTCGCCTTGGTCAAGGTGTTTCATCACAGCAACAGAAATGTAACTAATACAGTCTAACTGGCAGTTAAAGACAACCAGCAATCACATCATTCTCTCCTTTCAATGTAGTTCATAAGTGAACAATACTTATGGGCATCCAGTGATCACGTAAGCCTTGTGGCATTGGCTCATCATCCCAGCTACTCTGGAGGCTGAGGCAGGAGGATCACAAGTTTAAGGCTTGCCTGGGCAACTTAGTGAGATGCTGTTTCAAAAAACTAAAACCCAAACACTTTCTCAATAACAGTCCTTCCCCTCAAATAACCAGCAATTCCCCATCATTTGGTAATAAGGACCAGGCTGAGCTATTCAGCTCTGGAATAAGCAAGAGAATTAATGACGTCTTCTCTATAATCCCCGTTTCTGTTATGGTTCTTTCTTCTCTGTCCCATTGATCTGGCACAGTTGATGTCAAGTTTCACATCAACATTTCCGTTATATCTACCAGGGATTTTTTTTTTAAAGGAGTAATTTCAAAGACAAGAAGATGATTAATGCTTCTTAGAAGGAAGAGAAGGAAAGACACTGTGAAAGATAAAAGAAAGTGGGAAGAGACAAAGCAGGTCGTGGTCCAGGCAGACATCGGACAGTGTAGATGAGACACTATTGTAACAAAATAGATGTTCTGAGCCCGGAGATCTTCAGAAAGTAGGCCCTTAATAGCTTATTAATAGCACAGTGTTCTAGTTTCCTTCTTGTTTCTGTGATGCAGCACCCTGACCAAAAGCAATGTAGGGGAGGAAAGGCTTATAGGCTACGAGTCCATCACTGAGTCTGTCACTGAAGCACATCAGCATGGAAACTCAGGCAGGGACTTGATGCAGAAGCCATGAAGGACTTCCACTACCTTTCTCACTTGTGGGCTCCTATTTATTTAGCTTTCTTACAAAGCAAAGGACCCCTCCCAAAGACAGTTTCACTCACAGTGGGGTGGGCCTTTTATATCAATTAATACTCAAGACACAAACATGCTTGCAGGACAATTGTATCTGGAAAGTTACTCTTTCAGATAACTCTAAGCTGTGTCATGTTGAAAGTCAAAGCTAAATAGGACACACGGTAAACAGATAAAATAAGAAAGGATTGATTTCCTACCATATTTAGGCTCTTATTTGGGGCTCTGAGAATCAAGGCTTGTGAGCATAAGAAACAATCCTTCTATCAAGCGCTCACCCAGAGACCCAACCATCTGACACTGCAATATGATGTTGTGCCCTACAAATGTGTTGGACCACATTCATGGCTATTTTAGGATGCATGTGGCCTATGGGCTCCAGGTTGGATGTTCCAGGAGCAAAATTTAGTTTCCCAGAAAAGACACAAACAGTATGAACAGCATATAATATTGTATAATAGCACCAGGATTCACTTAGGACAAGCTCACTGTGAGCCAACAAGAGTCAACTAAGATGAAAGAAAGACAGATATAGAAATAGCAATGATGTATAATATATATGATATCACACACACATATACACATATGATAGGTAGGTAGGTAGGTAGGTAGGTAGACTGACAGATAAATAGATAGTGTTGGAAGGATTGATTCAATGTTGAAGGGACCAAAAGAAAGCCAAGGACTTGTTCTCTACATAGAACAAATGCCTGTGTGTTTTCTTGATTGGTCCTAACTGTGGAACAATTTGTCCATACAGAATAGATGCTCAAGTCTATTCTCTATCTCTCTGTCTCTCTCTGTATGCACGCACAGGTGCATATACACATGGAGGCACATGGAGGACAGAATCACCTGTAGTGTCTTTCTTCAGCGCATCCACACCTTGAAGCAGTTTATCTCACTTTCCCCCGGGGCTTACTGACCACAGCAAGTGGTCCTGACTCCACAGCTCTATCTGTAATCACAAGCATTCCCTCCCACACTCAGATCTTTTTGGAAATGAAACCTCATGCTTGCATAGCTAGCAATTACTGACTAAGCTGCCTTCCAAACCCTGACCCCAAATTGATTTTATTTATCTTCCTCAACACACCTTTGATAAACACTCCTGGAACACGAGCTCTTGACTGGTCAGGTCAGAATTAGAATATCATCTAGGTATAAGTTCTTTCTGGACAATAGTTATTTAAGAAATCGTTGTAATTTCTATTCTATTTTAGTTTATTTCTTTTACAAATTTCAACGTTCGAATTCTGCAAAAATACCTTCTATGAATAATCCATTGCTATTTGCAAATGCTAAGCCCTCTCTAGAGAAAGGTGCGGTATTAATATAAAGAAAAAGGCCCTTTGGTGGGCAGCTTAGTACCTCTGAGCCTAGGAGGACCAATTAGCCGACAAAATAAATTTCTAGAACAAAAGCTGATTTGATGAACTGTTACACAGAGGAGTCAAGTCAAAGAAATAATAATCACATGCGATTTAGCCTGGAACAAAAGAAGGAAACCGCCATGAACCACCAGAGAGGGAAGATTCTTGATTTTCATCTTGGTTTTGATGATAGTTTAACCAACGTCTACAAAGGGGAATATGATATTTTAAGCTTCCTCTGTGTGAGGACAAGAGGCTTGCCATCCCTATGCGTAATTTCGTGGATGTTGTAACACAGCAGCCCCAGGTTCTAGCAGGTAAAACCTCGAGGTGGATAAAACGTCTTTTGAAATAAGTGGAAACGATCAGATGATAGCCTGGGAGAGTACAAAAAGTCAGGCATATATTGAAAAAGAAGAATGGCTTTACTCATAGGGGAACCCAAAGCTCAAGCTATAATATGCACTACGGCGACTAACGAAATCTCATTCCTCACTGAGAAACCATCTTCCCTGAGTCAACGCCATATAGTAGCTCTTGCTTGGAGTGTGTACAAAGGACTGGTCGCTCTTCTGGGCCTAAGCCTGGGACTAAAGCTGACTAGACATGCATTTCGTTCCTATGTTTAAAATATTTTATTTTTATTTCTGTGTGTGCGGTTTGATGTATCTGTGTACAGGAGCCCTTGGCAACCAGAAATGGACATCAAATACCCTAGAACTAAGAACTGGGTAGCTGGAAGGTCTGAAATATTGTCTCCCCCAGAGACCTATGTCTTCTAGCTTAATCCTACTCTGTTCAAAACAGAGCTATCAGGGAATGAGCAAAGCATGGGAGAGGGAATATATCAGACAACAGGAGATGTAACCATTCATCTGATAATGTCCCCACTTTTCAGCATGACCGAAGACCTATAGCTTACAGCAAAGCCATGTGAACAAAAAGCAATTAGAGGAGGGTGTGGCAGTGCAGATGTGCCTGCAGGTACATGTGTGTGTGCTCGTGTAGAGAGGCCACAGCTCCATGATGGGTGTCTTCTACCAATGTTCATATTATTTCATGAGACTGGGTGTTTCATTGAGAATAGGGAGATCACCGACTGACTGACAAGAAAGGAGGATCTGTTTGTCTTCATTGCTCTGGTTTTAGGATTATACATGTATGCCACAACATGCATGTTTAATGTGGTAGCTTTTAGGGGTCATGCCAAACCCTTTATCTGAAGAATTCTTGCCAGTTCCTGATTATTCTTTCAGCTGCAAATGAGCCGATTATGTTATTTCCTCTTTCCCCATGAAGCTTTTCCTTAGTTACATGAAACTTTCCGACTTACAGTCTTAACTTCCTGTGTGTAGGTTCCTGTGTTGTTGGTGAGTATGCATGCCACTACGTGTGGTAAACAGTGGATGGCCTCACTTCTTGGGTACTTCCCATGTTCCCTTTGAAAATGGGTCTATTAAGGAGCTTGCCAAAAAGACTAGGCTAGCTGGCCCTGCCTAGGAATCCTCCTGTCTCTACCTTTCAGCCATTGCCTGTAGCCAACTATTTTTTCCTTTTTAAACAAAACCCAGAAAACATGAGGTTTTCTATCTCCTGAGTTAACTCCCCAGTCCTAACCTTAACTTCTATGAAATTTATTTTTAAATCATTTTAATGTAAAGATTATCAAAATAATTAGTAGTAAGACACCTGAGTAGAATCCTCCAGTGAGGAGCTGGGGGCATGATCTGGTAGTAGGGCTCTTGCTTAGAATCCTTCTGTGATGAAATGGGGTCTTGGCTCCCGTGGTAGAGAGTCCGCCTAGAATTATTTAGTGAGGGATTGGTGGCATGCCTTAGTGGAAGCAAGCTGAGAAAACACAAAGAAATAAAAAGTAGTCCATGATCACACACAGACACACACACACACACACACACACAAACGCGCGCGTGCGCGCGCTGATTTCTAAGAAGTGATGTTTGTAGCACATATAGACCTTGAATACAGACCTCATGTTCCTCCTGCCTCAGCCCTCCATATGCTGAAATTATAGGCATGCCTGACCACATACATCACCACATTACCTAAGGAACAGCCTTCTCAATGTCTGTCATGTACGTTTGTAGTACAGTGGCTACAAACATGAGCCTAGAGACGGAGATATTTGACCATGGGTATTTGAGGCTAACAGTCATTAGATGTCTGTCTCCTGGCAAGTCATCTAACATCTCTGCATCTTGTTATGCTCTACTTATTTCAAATACAAACATTCGTAGTATGAAGGTGTAGATGAGTCTCTCTGGGGGATAAGAATGAAGTGACTGTACATAAAGTGCAAAATACAATTCTTGGGGATGGTTATGTGGCTCAGTGGGAGAGCCCCTGCCTAGGATCCCTCAGTGAGGGGCTGGGGGTGTGGCTCAGTGGTAGAGCACCTGCCTAGAATCCCCCAGGGAGGGCCTGGGGTGTGGACCACATGCAGTTAAAATAAAAAATATATATGTAGTTCTTGGTGAGCAATACATTTTTTTTTTTAAATCTGAGGTCATGTGCTACATGGTCTTTTAGAAGCTTTTTTCCCTACTTAATAGTGTAATGAATATATTACATATTAACTCTTTTTAAAGAACCATAATTTAGAGTCTGCACAATTTTTCTAAAATCAAATTCTTGCCTCTGATATACTTGGGATGCTGTTGACTAGACTCTGACTTGAAAGTGCCATAGGTGAGCATACTTTGACATTGCATATATGTCTGCTATGGAGCATTTTATATGGAAAAGTTCTCTTTCATTATCTGGGACATCTAGAGTTCATAAACGTGATTTCCGATAAAATGGGCTGGGATCATGGTTCAGTGGTAGAATGCCTGAGTAGACTCCTCTATATTGAAAACGTGGATAGCAAACAATCCAGTTATATTTCCATGGGTAAACATTGATACCCCATAGTTCAGTCAGTATGTTGATTGCTCTCACCTTCATAAAAAAAAAAAAAAAAAATCAGGCAAGGCCCACATAAATTGCTTCCATGTTTTAAAAGTGCTTTTCCAATCTTTATTGTTAAGATATGCTGTTTCTTTTCCTTTTTATTGAGGCTAGGTCTCCCTATGTTGCCCAGCCTAGACTTAATTTCACTATCCTCCTATTTCAGCTTCCTCAGTGCTGGGATTATAGGTTTGTACCATCGTATGTGACCCAAGATATGCTTATTTTTCATGTTTTAACTCATAGAGTTCAGTTGAAAAGGTTGAATAGGGAATTCCCTTCCTGGAGGCGAGAGAGGGAGAGACAGAGACACATACAGAGAGACAGAGACACACACAGAGACACAGAGACACAGAGACACATACAGAGAGACAGAGACACACAGAGAGAGACAGAGACACAGAGAGAGATAGAGACACACATAGACAGAAACACACAGAGAGACAGAGAGATAGGGTCAGAGACAGGCAGACAAATACACAGACACACACACACAGACAGACACACACGAGAGAGAGAGAGAGAGAGAGAGACAGAGAGAGAGAGAGAGACAGAGATCAGTCTTGACTCTCAAGATGCTCATGTACATGTGGATAGAAGCCCCTGTTGAGTCTTCTGATGACATCACATTATACCCAAAGCGCCTAGCATTTCTGACTGGGGACTTCATAGGCTCACTGCCTTTCTCTGCCGTAAGCAACCACCAGGTGGAAATAGGAATGGTATAGTTCAGGCCTCAAAGTTTTCATTGACTCCCTTTCTTGGAAATTCTCATGACATGTGAGTTTCCATTTAGTGGCTGATGTAAGCTGTGTGCTGTGAACTGATTTTCTTTTCTTTTTCAGAGGTAAGATCTCGTGTAGTCCAGCCTGGCATCCAGATTCCTAGGTAGTCTAGTATAACCTTGAACTGTTGATTCTCCTTCCTGCCTCTGCATCCTGAGAGCTAGAATGGCAAGTGTGCATGCCACCATGTAATGCCTTCGTGTAATGGGTTGAAAGGAGGTCCCCAGCCTTTTCCTTTCCTTTCCTTTCCTTTCCTCTCTTCCCCCCCCCCTCTCTCTCTCTCTCTGTGTGTGTGTGTGTGTGTGACCACCAGGCTCTTCAGAATTCTCATCCCTCTTATATTTGTGTTTTCCAAATTAGCAGTTTGCTCTTGTGTGTTGACCTTTTTAATATTCTGTATTTTGATTGGTTGGTCTTGACACTCTCTCTTGTTTTCAACCCGGCTTAACCCCCCAGGGAAGAGGTGAAACAGCTATCCAATAAAAATACAAAATACTGAAAAGGTCAGAATACACCATTACAATAAATTACCATAACTCAAACAGGGAAGCAGACATTAAGATTCTGATACAGACGAGGATGGGGACCGGCAGGAGAGTTGGAAATGGCACCTCATGAATGCATTTGGATGTCAGGGTTCACAAGGAACAGAGTCAACATTCCAAATCGCAGCTGGAACATTGTCTTGTGAACTTCCTGCATCCTCGGTTGAAGTACAGAAATGCCACACTGAACAGGCTGCTTGCTTTGTTTTACTTCTGCCCCCAGATGTGGAGGTTAAGTTGCTGCTGGGGGAAGAAAGAACAGGGTCTGCCAGATAAAGTACCACAATCTGAGGTAGAGAACTGTGAACCAGGAATTAGGAGACTTAGCTCTATGTGTCTCTGCTATGAACTCACTGTGGACTATGCAAATTAATCAATATTCCTTGCCCTCACCCTTTTTCAGCGTTGGGGATGGATTCAAGGGCCTTGCACATACTAAGCAGGTGTTCTACCACTGAGCCACGCCCCCAGCCCCTCACTGGGGGATTCTAGGCAGGGGCTCTACCACTGAGCCACGCCCCCAGGCCCTCACTGAGGGATTCTAGGCAGGGGCTCTATCACTGAGCCACGCCCCCAGCCCCTCACTGGGGGATTCTAGGCAGGGGCTCTATCACTGAGCCACGCCCACAGCCCCTCACTGGGGGATTCTAGGCAGGGGCTCTAACGTTGTACCACATCCTCAACCCCTGCTTCTGATCGCAGGTGAATGCTTTACTTCTGAGTTACATCCTCAGCCCAAAGTTACTTATTGGTCTTAACATTGTCCCATCGGCATATCAAATCATTTTTTTGTCACACACAGGACATTGGAGTTTAGTCATATCACCAACATGACCATGTTGTGACGATTACATGGCATAAAGTATTTTCTCCCTACCTGCTGTATTCTGTGAGCAGGCAGATTTCTAAAACTCTTTAGATCCTGGTTGCCAATATTTTCTTTAGATTTAGAAGAAACCTGGAGGTGGAGTACATGATTCAGTGACCTGCCAGGCTGCTGCCGCCCCTCCCCCTTCCATCCCATGTGGAAAGTTGAAATGAATAAAATCTCCAGCCTGGAAGGCCATTTCATATCGGGCAGATCAATAAGAACTCCATTTTTCCGGAGACACGGCAAGTAGGCATAGCTGGTAGCTACTGACAGCTGGGCTGCCAAGAGCTGTGTCCAGCTCATTCCTCCTGCCTGTCACCCAGTTATGATGGCAGACACCCACCCCACCCCCCTCAGCCGACGCAGCAGGGCAGGGTACATTGTCAGAGCAGACCCATAGAGGATGGGTGACTTCAGGGGATGGGGGAACCCCTGCTTGTGGGCAGCCACAATTTAATCGTCTCTATCTTGAACAAATTAGCTCTTAAGTGGTAGCATGAAGAGAGCTGTGTTAATCTACTGAATCGTAAACCTTCCCCACAGTGCGATGCCGCCATTCACACAGACACTAATCTGCAACCACACCGTCAGTCTGGGTTTTGACACAGACACTTTGAATTGCCAACAGAAAATCGTATTTGACATTTAATTCCAATCATGCGGAGCCTTTCATTGAAAGCGCTGTCACTTCACCTTTATTTGGGAGACAATACACTCATGTCTTCTCATAATTTTTTTCCCCTTTGGAGGAGGGGGTGTAGAGAGGAGAATAGAAGAAAAATTGAACTTTAGGGGTTGGATCGGTGGCTTAGCAGTTAAGAGCACTTCCTACTCTGGCAGAGGACTAGCATTTGGTTCCCAGCACCCAGATGTGACGTCTCATAAATCTAACTCTAGCTCATGGGGATGTGTCACCATTTCTAGCCTCTGTGGGTACCTGTAAGCGTGTGCACTCACACGTACATATACATGTGCGTACACTTACACAAAAATAAATCCTGGGAAAAAAAAAAAAAGAAAAGAAAAATCAATCTTTGAATAATGCACAGGTTGAAGCAATGCTCAGGGTCCCACGACAGCCTGCAGCTGTTGTTGATCTGTGGTTGCTGCTATTCTTGTATTTGTTGCACCTAGGATATTTCTGTCACTGTAGGCAGATTTTGTATTATTGCGTGCGTATTAGGTATTATTGTATGCAAACCAGCACCATTGTATGTGGATTAGGCATTCATTCAAGTTAAAAGGGATGTAGAATGGAGGCAGGGACATGTAAACTAATGGGTACACTCTTAGTTTCCTGTTGCTTTGATAAAATACTATGACAAAAGCAATTTCAGGAGAAAAGTGTTGATCTTTTAGCTCAGGATCCCAGAGCTACCAGTTAGAGTCCATCAAAGCAGGGAAGTCACATGGGCAGGAGCTAGACTCCAGTTGCTGGGGGGGGGGGGGGAGGAACTGGTTACACTGTATCTGTACCCTGAGGACAGCAGAAGATGTGTACATGCTAACACTCAACGGCCCTCCCCTTTTCCCACGAAATTGAGCTAGCCACTTGGATGCAAACTCTTCCCACCGCAATTAATGTAATCAAGGCAGGCCAAGTCCCTCATTGATATTCTACTCCTAGGTGACTCTAGATTGTGTCAAATTGACAATTAAAACTAACCACCACAGGTACAAAACTTCAGACAGATAGGAGATCCAATTTAACTACATGGTGTGGTGACTATAGATATTAGTAACATATTGACATAGACCAAAACAGCTATAGGATTTGCGTGCTTATTTTAGCTTATCTAGTTTGCATGTGTGAGATGCATGTGTGTATTCAATGCGCATGCAAAGATTAGAGGACAGCTGTCAGTTCTCTGGAGTCTTCCATGGCTTTGTTTGCTTGCTTGTCTATTTTTTTTAGAGGAGACCCCTAATCTACAGGGTACTTCACTAGGTGGGCTAGGCTAGCCGAGCAGCGTGCTTTCAGAGATTCACCTGTCTCTGTCTCCCATTCGCAATCTTATTGCCTGGCTTTTCTAAAAAAGATTTATTTATCTTATGTGTATGAGTATTTGCCTGCCTGCATGTATATATGTGTCACATGCATGCCTGGTGCCATGGATCCCTGGAACTGGAGTTATAGGCAGTTGTGAGCTGCTGTGTGGGTACGGGGCGTTGAACCTGGTCCTGTAGAGGAGCAGCCAGTGCTCTTTATCACTGAGCTATTTCTTCAGCCTGGCTTCTGAAATGGGTTCTGGGTGCGAAAGCCCAACTCCTTATGCTTATGAGGTTAAGGATTTAACAACTGAGCTATCTCTGCAACCCCTCAAAGATAGCTAAAAGATTTAAATGCTTTCACCACGAAGAAATGATACACATTTGATGTACCAGTCATGCTAATTAGCCTGGTTTGTTCATTCCACAGCGTGAATTGATGTAATAATAAATCAATGTATACTGATTACGTAATGCTTGAATGTGACATATACAAATGTACTGAAATGGCACTTTTCATCTTATAAATCCACTGTGATTTGTTTACTAAAAGTAAAATTCAAAGGGCTTGGGAAATCAGTCCGTGGTTAAAAAATGTTGGCTGTGCAAGTGTGATGATCTGAGTTCGAATCTCTGGAATTCATGAAAAGGCACAGCCAGTTGAATACATATGTAATTCCTGTTTATGGTGAGACGGGTGAGTTCCTGGAAACTTAGGAGCCAGCTGTTGTGACATTCACAATGGTGAACAAGAGATATCATAAGGCAATGGGTAAGGAGTGATATTTGAGGTTGTCTTCCAATCTGCACATATGTGCTGTGGCATGTGACATGCACGTGCACACACACACACACACACACACACACACACACACACACACAAGATAAGGAGGAATTTAAATGGGGTTGAGGGCACACAGCTAATCCAAGACTTGAGATACTGAGGCAGGGAGATGGTTATATATTTTAGGTCGGTTTTCCTAACCAGCAGTGGTATCAATGTACCAGGTAATATTTTTAAAACATCTACTCTGCTGTAATTTTATAACTTTAAGTATAAATGGTAAATAGTAAACTTTTGGTGCTTTCTGGGAGACCTCTGACATGTCATAAAATTGCAATCAGAACATAGACAGGACAGAAATGAAGAAAACCTCTGGTTGTCACAGCATTTAAATCTTACCTGCCACTGAAATGCCACCCTTCTCAAGTTGAGTCCTGTGGGAAATCAAGGGCTGGGGAGAGAGCATGTGGCAAGCTCAGAAGGCAGGAGAGCCAGCCTTTCAAACTCGAGAGTCTTAGCTAGCTGGAGAGCTTGTCAGGAGGCAGATCTCTTAGTTCATATCATCCCTAGATTTGGGGGGTTGGAAGGAAGGAAAGAGAGATGGAGAAGGAGGAAGAGGACAGGAGATAGCCACAGAAGTATCGGTGTCCCCTCTTTCTGGAGTCTGGCTGTGTAGTCATGTCCTCTGCTGCTGCTAAGTAGGAGAAATCCCAGTATCTGCAACCAGAGGTTCCATCTGGAGACACTGCTTGAAGGAGATAGTCTGCTTGGATTGGACATCCTATTTCCATCCCATCATGACATCCCAGAGTACCACAGATAGGTAAAGACTTTGTGAAGCAAGTGTGCATTTTGGTTTCTTGAAGATCAAGAGTGGCTCTCTTGGGATATTTGAGTTTTCCAAGTTTCTTCATCTACCCACCCAGCTGTGAACACCAGATCACCATAGCTGGAGCAGGGGCTTCATCCAACAGCTCTTCTCTGCTGGTCTCTTAGTGAAGACCAGTCGTTATGGATACAGAGACTAAGTTGTTATCTATATGGTCCTTGATACTTGGACTGGAACAGTGGTTCCCCACATGTGGGTTGTGACCCCTTTGGAGATCAAATGACCCTTTCAAAGGGGCTGCATATTGGATATTTGCATTATCAGAACAGTCGCAAAATCCCAGTTTTGAAGTAGCAATGAACGCAATTTTATGATGGGAGGTCACCACAACATGAGGAACTGTACTAAAAGGTAGGAGCATTAGGAAGGTTGAGAGCCACTGGGCTAAAGTGTCAGATGGGGATAGGGATGGAGGGCTGTTTTACCGCTAGTGCCTCCATATTGAAATATTGTGTCCTCCACAACATGACCAAATAAAGTGATGATTGACAGGAGGCAGGTACTGTCTGAGAAGAAGTCATCAAGACCCTTCTCAGTCTCCCAGACAAGGAGTGATGGCTACTGGAAATACTGGGGTATAGGAGGATACCAGGCTTCAGCTTGGAGCAGGGATTTTGCCACAGGAGACAGGAATTAGAGAGAGAGAGAGAGCGACAGACAGAGAGCCAGAGAGCCAGAGAGAGAGACAGAGAGAGAGAGAGAGAAACAGAGACACACACATACACAGAGAGAGACAGAGACAGACAGAGAGAGAAACAGAGAGACATCTCTGTCTTGGAGGAAATGCTGTTGCCACTGGGAGATAGATTATGCAAACAGGGTCTGATAGCTAGAAGCTGAGACATAGACGATAGGAAAGAATTCAGCATTACAAACCAGGCCCCAGGCCACTGGACTTGGATCAACTGAAGATGGATGGCCCAGAATAAGAATACAGGGTATCTGGGATTCTCTCCAATTTAAGGCGAGACTGGCCAGAGGAGTTAAGTCTTCATAAGAGGCTGCCAGCCGGCTGGCTGGACTAGGGTAATGGAAGGCCTTCTCTGTCCTTAAGTGCACTATGTCTGAAGGTGGTAAGTGTCCTAAGCAAGTCCTGAAGGGCCCCCATGCCACTCCATTCTGGGAAGAGTATGCCTGACAATGGGAAAATTGGAGAAGAAAGATGCCACTGGTCGATCAGCTTTGCACCATTCAAGCAATTTAGCTGCCTCACTGACAGCGAAAGAGAGCTTCCTCAAATGTGTCTTTTCTCCTGTCATGTTCCCTGCTTCTCAGTTCATTTTGATAACAGAATACTTGATGCTAGGTATTATATAAAGTCTGAAGTCTGATGACTGCAAACCTGAGATTGACCAGGCTTTTTCATTTGCATGAACTTTCTCCCAGAAGAATTGTTTTTGAGACCAGTGTCAACTTTTTCTGAGGTCAAGATCCTGAATGACCTAGAGATCTTCCACGTTACCCTTTTGGGCATGGGGTGCTGGGTGAAATCTTTGTACTTGTGTATTGCTAGACAAGCATGTTACTGCTGAACAATACCCGTAACCCTTACTGGAGGATTCTAGGCAGGTGCTCTACCACTGAGCCACACCCTAGCCCCTCACTGGGGGATTCTAGGCAGGTGCTCTACCACTGAGCCACGCCCCCAGCCTCTCACTGGGGGATGCTAGGCAGGAGCTCTACCACTGAGCCACACCCCAGCCCCTACCTGGGGGATTCTAGGCAGGGGCTCTACCACTGAACTACAGTCCAACACCTCACTAGGGGAGTTCTAGGCAGGAGTTCTATAGCCAAGCCATGCTCCAGACTGTCTCCAAGACTTTATGGTTCTGCCTTCTCTCAAACACAGCCCCATCAGAGACCAAGTTTTTAAACTAGTGGTTCTCAACTTTTCCTAGTACTGTGACCCTTTAACACAGCTCCTCATGTTGTGGTGACCCCCAACCATAAAATTATTTCTGTAGCTACGTCATAACTGTAATCTTGCTACTGTTATGAATCATAATGTAGCTGGATAGAGCTTTTAATCCCAGCACGTGGGAGGCAGAAGCAGGAGGTTCTCTGTGAGTTCGAGGCCAGCTTGGTCTCCATAGTTAGTTCCAGGACAGTCGGGGTTACACGGAGAAAACTCTTGTCTCCAAAAAATAGATGAATAAAACACATAACTAAAAAAAAAAAAGTTAAATTAAAACGACTCTTAACGTAAATATTTGATGCGCAGGACATCTGATGTGTGACCCCTGTAAAAGGATCATTCATTGCTACCCACAGGTTGAGAACGGCTGCTCTAAACACTTGGATCTTCTGGAGATGCCCTTAAACCACGTGAGGAATGGGGCATAGGGAAAGCGCACGCATCTGCACAGCTGCCTGCTTCTCCACAGAGCTTCCCGCTGATAGAGACCTTTCCTCTTGTTATGGGAAGCGCTGCGAAGCATCAACAGGCCCAGCAGCCGTGGCAACAGCAGGGACGGACACTGTTGCGAAACGGGGAAGAAGTGTGAATTGTCCATTTCACACTGATCCTTTAATGTGGACACCCTTGCTGGTGATAATGAAACAGAGGGACGGGAATATCATGTTCTCAGTTCCCGCAACATTCTGGGGCAGCTGGCTGCTGTGGAAACTTGTGAAAACCGTAGGCATCGAGTAAGAGCCACCTGACCGGGGAGCCGGATGCCTTCCGGTTTATTTCATCTTACACCATGCCGAGGGCTAATTAGAGCAAGCCTGTTGCTGCAGTGTTAACTGGGGCAAGCGAGCCTGGCGCAGCGTTTCTCCGAAGCTGGATGCCAGGTAAACATCTATTAATGGCCGCGACGGTGGTGATACAAGCAAAGAGAATTCCCAAAGATGTCATGGGCCGAGTTCATAAATATCCACCTCTCCGTTTGAAGAGAAAGCTATAAAGTATTGAAGTGTGCTTTCTTTCTCTCTCTTTCTCTTCCTCCCTTCTTTCTGTCCCTTCCCCCTCCTTTCCTCCCTCCCTTCCTTCCTCCCCCACTCTCTTTTGTATATGATTTCAAATATAGCAGCTTGGCTTTGAACTTGCCGCGTAACTGAGAATAACCTTGTGTGTGCATGTATAGTCTATACATCTGTATACAGGTAGAAGTGTTTGTGTAGAAGCATGCAGAAGCCAGAGGACAACCTTATTTGTCATTCCTCAGGCACGGCTTACCTTTTTTGAGACAAGAGTCTTTTACTGGCCTATTCATCAAGTAGAATACACTTCCTGGCTACCGCCTTTCCAATCCTGGAATTACAAGACTTGTGTCACTATGGTGGCTTTACCTCCATGAGTTTTGGTGACTGAACTCAGCCGTTCACGCGTGCACAGCAAGTGCTTTACCTACAGTAAGCCTTCACATCACCTCATAAACCTCAACGGCTTGTACTCTTGCCTCAGCTAAAGGTAAGTGGTGGAGCTACAGGCGTGCAGCATCGTACCCAGCTTTATGTGCTGCTGGGGATGGAACCCAGGGCTCTATGGGCCAGGCAAGCGCTCTGCCAAATGAGCTAAAGCCTCAGAACCTTTTATAGTTAGTCATTAGTCTTCCACAGAACGTGGTCTTTGCTGCCGTTAAGGTCTCTGTGTAGCTTGGACATGAGGCATATGCTTTAAATCCCAGTACCGAGGGACAGAGACAGGTGGACTCTGTGAGTTCAAGGCCAACTTGGTCTACATCGTGAATCCCAGGACAGCCAGGAATATGTAAAGAGAACCTATCTTAAAAAATATGTTAGTCAACGAATAAATATGATTCCTGTGTAACCTTTTGTTGTTGTGTCAGATTCCCTGAAGCAGGAGTTATAGGCAGTTGTGAGCTGCCATATGGGTGCTGGGAATTGAACCCAGTTCCTCTGGAAGAACAGCCAGTGCTCTCATCTGCTGAACCATCTCTCCAGACCCCTGTGTGATCTTGAACCAGTAACTTTGTATCTCTGAATCTAGTAGAGAGACCTTGTCTTTAAAAAAATAAAATAAATGAATGAAGAAATAAACTAAGTTCTGGTATAATCATGAACTAGTAACTTTATATTTCTGAGTCTAGTAGAGAGAACCCTGTCTTAAAAAACAAACAAACAAATAAATAAATAAATAAGAATAAGGTCCCTGTTAATCTTGAACCAGTAACTTTATATCTCTGAGACTAGACTCCATCATTTTCTGGGGTTATTCTGAGAATTCAGGACGATTAGCCCACAGGCACTCCAACAGCATTGGTGGTCATGGTAATTGCCCAGTCACTGGTTGTCAGTGTGACACAGAAGCCAGGTCCCCGAGTTTGAACACCGGAATGTTCATCATATTGGTACACTGTCATGTGCTGCTCGAGCCGTTTGAGGAGCTGGTTCTGGAAATGGATTTGCCAGCTCCCTTGCCCCCAACTTCAGACTCAAGCATGTCTGTCTCAACGTGCCATCTAAGACCCCTGTGTCTAGAGATAGGCTAGGTCCCCCTGACTGTGATGGGCATGGGGGGAGAACAGCAAAACTGCCCAAGAAAGAAAACACCATGTCCTTGAGGGCAACTGGAAGGTGACCCATTTCCAACTGAGGTCACTTGTGTTCGGCCCATGATATAAAAGTGTAGAATTGGGAGAGAGAAGGCACCAGTTCAGCCATGGAGAGAAAGCTCAATGGAGAACTCCAGATAACCGCCTCAACCACCGCAGGATGCTGTGAGCTTCCCACTTCATGACTTTATTTTCATTGGTTGCTATTTGGTTTTCTTTACTTGAAAGCCTCACCTGAGGGGATGCTGCTCTGCATTGCACTCTCACCAGGGACCTCCAGCTTGTTAAGACAAGGCCTTCCTCATGTTTTACCGAATCATACAAATGTCTGCTCTGCCATCTTTCTGTTGCTTGCTGTGTTATCTTTTAATGCTTTCTTGTTGCATGCTAAAGAAGACATTCCTTTGAGACCCAAAGCATGGCTGTTGTGGATTGTTCTCGGGTCCTGCTGTGTGGCCTCTGCATCAACAACTTCATCTGTGAAACGGGGAGATGAGAATCTTCCATGATGTTTTTTTTTTGTTGTTGTTGTTGAATAAGTTCCTGTAGAGTTAGTTCTTAGAATGGCTCTTGGCATCAACCACCTACTATATAAATGTTTGTGAACTAGGTGAGTGGATGTAGGTAACTAATCCACAAATGTTCCTTAGACGTGTCTCTCCAGACATGGGAAGAGAGAAAGTAAAGATCCCTTATTTGCCAAAATGACTACATTTCGATTGTTTTCTATATAAATAAATAGCTTTGCCAGGCAGCTAATTGCCTCAACTGTCACTAGCTTACAGAGAAAGTAACTGTGTGTGTGTGTGTATGTGTGTGTAGTATGTATGGCCAAATGTGTGTATTGGTGTGTGTATGTGTGTACATGTATGTGTGTATATATGTATGGGTAAATATGTATATTGGTATGTGTATGTATAGTTTATGTATGCATATGTGTGTATATTGATGTATCTATGTGCACATATATTTGTATGATATATAAGTATATGTGTATATATGTATATATTTGTAGGTATGTGCATGGTATTCATTTGTATCCAAATATGAATGTACGAGTATATGTGTATATTAATGTATATATATGCATATGTGTATATATATATATATATATATATATATATATATATATATGAATGTGCAGGCTTGTCTACTTTTTCTTAGAGGCAGACTCTCACTGGCCTAAAATTCACATTGGCTGGCCTGGCTGGCCAGGAAGCTCCAGGAGCTCCAGTGCTGGGATGGCCAGTCTATGCCACTACCACACAGCTTCTTATGTGGGTTCTGGAGTGTGAACTCGGGTTCTTTTGCTTGGGCAGTAAACACTTTCTTGAATGAGCCAAACCCACCCAGTCCCAGAACAGTAGTTTCCTGTTCATGCTTTAGGTGGACTACTGCTGTGGGTTTGTAGCTGTGGTGGTTAACCTTGCTTGTTAACTTGACTGGATTAAGGGACACTTGGAGATTAGGCTGGGCATGCCTGTGAGAATGTTTCTAGGGGCGATTGGATCCTAAAGGCTCTGACTAGTCTTTGGATCAATCCCTTGGTGGTGTTATAATACACCTGTGTTATTAACAGACATTGAGGAGTGGGAGATGGGAGCTGGTTGGAGGAGCAGGTCACTGGGGAGCTCTTAGAGCTGTATCTGGTCTCTTCCGGTTCCCCTTTCTCTCTGCATCCCACCTGCCATTCTGTGGAGCATCCTGCTCTGCTGCTCTTCCCTCTGCCATATTGAATGGACATCACTGTAACCGTGAGCTCAAATAAATTCTCCCTCCCTTAAGTTGTTTGTGTCAGAAATTTGGTCATGGTGATTTAAAGCTAACAAACACAAGATTTCTGTTCCATGAGCTTTATTATTCTGGAAACCCTGGTGATGGAGTAACCTCCACGTTGGAAAAGGTTTGACTCCTCACAGAAGGAGAGCGAGTTGTCTGAGTGGAACCCTATGGGCGCCTTTTGAAATTCTGTGTGGAAGTCGTGTAACCAAGCTCAAGCAGGCCCACAGTAATGGAATTGCCCACAGGTTCCTTTCTTGAAAAAGATGGTATGGAATTGTGAACACACCGCAGCTAGTTACCCAGAAAATTAGGGCAATGAGGAGACATGGTGCCATTTCATAAAAGGAAAAGTTCAATGTATTTACTCAGCTTGGAGTATAGAAGTCCTGGGGGAAGACATGTTTGAAAGCTTTTTGGAGAAAGATTGATGGAGTATAACCCGTGCAAATCACAAAGCAGTATTTGATTCCAGATAAATTCTTTTTAAATATTGGCTGCTGAAAATGAAAACAGGTCTCCTTAAGGTGGAATGTGCCATCTACTTGCTATGGGGATTTGAGTGGCAGTTGTCAATTGGTGAGATATCAAATGGTAGATGAAATAGTCTCTCTCTCTCTCTCTCTCTCTCTCTCTCTCTCTCTCTCTCTCTCTCTCTCTGTGTGTGTGTGTGTGTGTGTGTGTGTGTGTGTGTTTGTGTACCCGCCTACATACCTACTTTACACTTTTCATATCCAGTCACCTATTACATGATTCCAGGTTGACTCTGTGCCTTGGCTAATGTACCATATAAAATATTATGAATATATAGATATCTCTCTACCGATGATTTTCTATGCAGTTGGTGGAAGCATACATTAACATGGGATTTGGGGAGTAAATATGGAAATCTGTATCAAAAACTAAAAAAGAATCAAATAGTACGCCTTGACTCACTAAGTCTATTTTTGGTGAATTTGACTTACGGGTACATTCAGAAGCAGAGACAACAATCCATGTCTAAAAAACGTGTTGGAGTCCTTAACTGTACAATCATTTCATTAACATGTCAGCAATAGGGATTGCAGTATCATGTCACAGTGTAAAAGTCTATACACTCTGTGATCTTAGTTATGGCAGAGATGGAAACAAAGCAACTGGGAAGAAATGTATGAAGTAGTGTTGACGGTTCACACTGGGCTGGGGGCACGGCTCAGACGGTAGACCTCTTTCCTAGCTTACACAGTGCTCTCGATTAGGTTCCAGGCACTGCAGAAACCTGGCATGGTGCCACATACCTGTAATGCTGGCACTCCAGAGGTTAATAAGGGCAGGGGGATCAGGGATTTAAGGTCATCCTCAGCTGTATAGTAAGTCTGAGGCTAACCCAGCCCTGCCTACATGTCTCAAAAATATAAGGCTAATTTTGAAGTTGGTGCAGTGGTGCACATCTGTAACCTAAGTTCTTGGGAGGTTGAAGCAGGAGGATTATGAGTTTGGGACCAGCCTAAGCTACATAGAAAGGCCAATTCTCAACTTCCATCCTTCAAAAAATATAAATAAATAAATAAATAAATAAATAAATAAATGTTGGGTTGTTCCAGTTTGAATCTATGGGGTTTTACTTCTTTCTTCTATCTTTTTTTTCTCCGTATTTTGGTTTTTCTATAACAACATTTCTAATGTATTTTGTATTATTTTTATTTTGATTTTAAGGTCTTTTTTAAGTTTATTTTTATTTTATGTGCATGGTTGTTTTGCCTGCATATATATGTCTGTGTGTACCACATGCATGCAGTGCCCACAGAGGCCAGAAGAGGGTAACAGAAACCCCTGGAACTGGAGTTACAGATGGTTGTGAGCCACCAAGTGGGTGCTGGGAATTGAACCCAGGTCTCTAGAAAAGCATCTAGGGTCCTTAACCACTAAATCATCTTTCTTGTCCTCAATTTTAAGGTAGTGTATTCCTGTGAAACAAAAATCAAAACCCATTTTGTTTCTCATTCATTCACTCATTCATTCACTCACTCATTCATTACTTATTTCTCTTTCCTAGAAATACCTCCTATCATTCGCTTCATGCGTATACTAAAATGTTTTACACATAAGTAAGCTGAAACCCCCATTTGCTGTAGTTTGAACGTGAACTGTTCTCCACAGACTCATGAGTTTTAACACTGGATCTCTAACTCTTAGTGTTTTTTTGGGAAGTTTGTGGAACTTTTAAGACACAGAACATTGCTGAAGGAAGTGGGTCTCTGAGGGAGGGACTTGAAGCTTTCTTTGTAGTTTGGCTTTACTTCCTGTTCACTCTCTGTTTCCTGAGCGTAGATGTAGTGTGACTGGCCTACCTCTTACCCCAGAAGCCGTGACTTCCCTGACTGCAGTTGTCACAATACCTGTGTCCCTCTGGAACTGCTGCTCAAATAAGCCCTGTAACCCTTCTGTTGTTTCTGCCAGGCTATTTTATCCAAGCAGTGAGAGAGAAAGAAACAGAGGCACCTACGCAGTTGTGTACCACTTGACATGGCCGTTAAGAACCAATCTCTAGCTTTCCTCAAGATTAGCAAGTACTCTTAGCCACTGAGCCATCTCCCCAGTCCCAGGTTTCTCTGTTATTTTTCTCCCTTAATGTAGCAATCTATTTCAGTAACGAAATCACATTGACACGTAATGAGGTACCTAAAGTGAAAGAAATGGTCCATTTGGGGGGTTATCGTGACTCATTTAAATGAACTTTTAATTCATCTTTAATATCTTTTTTCAGTAAGCAGTGACAAATAACATTCAATATATGTCATTTCAAACATGTATGACTTTTGTAATCAGTGACAAGCAATTGCAGCTGTCAGCAGGAACTTAAGAAGTGGTTTGCCAACTAGGTAAGTTGTTGGCACTAGAGCTCAGATTGACAGATGTGCGGTTGATTCACACAAGGCTAGAATGGACAAGACAGATGGGAAAGAAAGATTTGCCTTCGTGCAGGAGGTGTGCAAGACAAGACCTAGGAATGACGTCAGCGAGGCTTATCTCTCAAGTAGCAGTTAAACTGCTTCAGGAACCTTGTATATCCCTGAAACATCACATATGACACACCTTGCATCTGTCTATGCATGGCTGTTATTTCACAGAGAGGCTGCTCATGGATCTCTAAGACATTTCTGTAAACTTGACCTCACTTGACTGTTGTGGTTATGCTGTGAAATAGGGGAGGGCATTTAATGGCCCCATTTCAGGGTAATTAGCAGATACTCAGTTCTCCATCTGGCTGTCATCCCAGAAGAGGACAATCCTAGCTCTAGTTCCAGGCTCCCTTGCCCCTCCCCAGTACTAAAGATTGACCCTAGGGTCTTGCACTTGCTAAGCAAGAGCTCTCCCACTGAGCCACGCCCCCAGCCCCTCCCTGGGGGATTCTAGGCAGGTGCTCTACCACTGAGCCACGCCCCCAGCCCCTCCCTGGGGGATTCTAGGCAGGGGCTCTACCACTGAGCCACGCCCCCAGCCCCTCACTGGGGGATTCTAGGCAGGGGCTCTACCACTGAGCCACGCCCCCAGCCTCTCACTGGCGGATTCTAGGCAGGGGCTCTACCACTGAGCCACGCCCCCAGCCCCTCCCTGGGGGATTCTAGGCAGGTGTTCTACTGCTCACTATTGAATTCTAAGCATTTGCACTACACACTGGACTACACACTCAACATTCTATCTCTTTTTGTTTTATGCCAAAAGTCTTACTGTGTTACCTAGGCTGTCCTTGAACTCCTTTTGACTCAGCCTCTGAAAAAACAGGGTTTTCAGGCCTCTACCACCAGGCACAGTTTCTTCTGTTTTTCTACAGACCATGATGTGCATCACAACTTAGCCTTCTCAACTTCTCTCTTCTGACAGCCATTTATATCCAGGCAACTCATTTACTTACTTGGGGCAGTATTTTATCCCCAGCTTCCTCAGGAGACTTTGCTGAGATGTCGCATAGCTTAAACCTAGACCTTCTAGGTTTGACTTCTTCATTGAGATTTTTATGGCCCTGGTGGGCTATTTCCAACTGAAAAATATTGCAGCTATTCTCATTGGCATTGAACTTCAGGGCCTCTGTCTCTAATTTATCTCCATGTTGGAGCAGATCCAGAGCTGTTTTCTGAGGGAAATCTTGGCTCTGTGTGAGGCTGTTCATTCAACTCACCTCAAGCTCAGATCCAGGCTGGACTCCTTAATTTATAGATGAGGATGTCAAACATGCTGTGTGTGCTGCTAACTGTTAAAGCATAGACATCAGGCCGTAATCAGCAGTCTGCGGGGGCTCTCTACTAGCTCCTATTGGAGGACAACAGCCTTCAAATCTCTGCTGCTAATGAATCAATATATTATTACTGTGAGACAGGGCCTTACTATGTAGCCCAGGATGGCCTGGTATACTCACCAAATAGCTCAGGCTGGCTCATGATGCTCCTGCCTCAGGTTCCCGAGCACAAGATCATAGGCAATGGACCATTAGGCCCAGCTTGCTGCTTAATTCTTTAAAGTTTTAAAACCACAATTTGTTTACGGATTTACTAATTTTTTGTTTTCAGTGTATTGATTCACTGATTGATTGATGGGTTGATTTGCTGCTTTTAATTTTTTTTTTGAGAATTTCATACATGAGTATAGCATTTATGTTATTTCTACCCTTACTTCTCTGTCCTCAAAACTCTGTGTCCCCTGGAACTTCCTCTCAAGTTCATGACCTCTTATTCTAAAGTTGTTACTGTTTTACTCTCCCACCACCACACAACCACCTTGGCCGCACTTAGTGTGCCTCATACGTACATGTGTTTATGACCGACCACTTGGGATTGGATAACCTATCAGAGGGCTTATCCTGGGAGTAAACTGATTATCCCCCTTTAAGTAGCCACTGATCACTTGTAGCTCTTTATCTAGGAGTGAGGCCTTATGAAATCTTTCCTGCTTGAGCTGGTGTGTTACCTGGCATTGCCATTATGCAGATGTTGTTTAAACGTCTATGCTGTTGAGATTTCATGGACTTAGCATACCTGTCTTGTCTAGAAGACACTGTCTCACAGCCAGCATCCTGACCCTCTGGCTGTAATTACAATTGCTCTGTTTCGTCTTCCGTGATATTCCCTGAGACTTAGGCATAAAAGTTGTGTTGTAGATGTACAAATGGGGCTGGGTAGCCATGGCGACTTATTCTCTACATTTTGACCTGCTGTGGTAGCTGCTACAAAAAGAAGTTTCTTTTTGCAGTGAGAACTATACTTGTCTGCGGGGTAAGAACAAGTATTTACAATGCAGCAAGAAATTATATTGGTTTAAGAAAATGGCAGTTGTAAGTTTTCCTCAAGGATACATAACCACTCTAGATATGGATGGTTGGCTGAGATTATAGTACCAAGCATGAGTTCTCTCCTATTAAGTGGTCTTTAATTTTAATTTTTAATTTCAGTAGGTGTCAATAGACACCTATTGATCATTCCCATGATAATAGTACCATTAGTGCACCATTGGGGATATATTGTCAGTCTGGTCATTGTTGAGGTTTATAGACTTTATAGCTAGTCTTGATGGCTTTTCTCCCTTGGCAGGTTGCATAACACTTTCCAATACTGTGATCATTAGTCCTCAGGGAGGAGGCTTCCAGGTCAATTCTAGATCTATTACTCCAAGTCCTATGTTTGAAGAGTGTGATGACTTCTGCAATAAGGTCTTATCATCAGGTCTGGGGAGCCAACCATGGGCAATGAAATAATCTATAATGTTCTGGGAGTCTCTTGGACCCAGTGACGAAAAGCTCAAAGGGAGGTTTCCCATGCCTGTGATTTTTGATAGTCTGTTGCTTTTGAGGTGAGTGTGATTGCCCCATGTAGCATAACTCAATTTAAACTACATACAGAGAAAGGCACCCGTGTACTTATATATGTATGTATACATGTCTGTATACATGTACGTATGATATATGTATATTAAGAGGGATATAGTGGGACACAGGTGCTGTGAAAGGGGGAATGGGGGCACTTTGGAGAGGGAGAAAGTAATACAGAAGGAGAGGGAGGAAAAAGGGCTAAATAACGTTACGGATGTTTGAAAAAACTATAAGCTTAAACTTTGTTCACTTATTGTATATATGTGAACATGTCACGACATGATCACGTGCGCATATGTCACGGCATGTGTCTGGAGGTCAGAGGACAACGTTCAGGAGACAATGCTCTCTTTCTATCATATGGATCCTTGTGGGGCAAGTGGAACCATACCACCAGATGGAAGAGTTGGTAAAGTTGAAGCAGATTCAGCCCCACTCCCCAGCTGCCACCCTGGAAATCTCATGAATGAGAACAGTAGGTATTCGAATCCGCTCCTGGCAAGACCACCTGTCCTGGAACGCATAACCATGACACTCCACTAAGAGGAGCGTGACAACCAGTCACATACCAGAAAAAAACTAGAGTTCTCCATGCTAATGAGGTATCTAGATAGGTCCTGAGTGTTTAGCCAATGGGCTTCCCTTCCTGGGGATCCCTCTGTGCAAAAGGTATTTAATCTCAGGTTTACTCTGAGTAAGATGTATGCATCCTCACCCACCATGAATAAAACAGGTTGGGCAAGCAAAGACTATCTCCTTTATCAAGGATAGCCACAGGGAGGCTTTTGTCAGACAGAGCTGCCCCTAAGTCTCCCTAGAAGGCTCCTCTTCCAGCTCCTCCATACCTCTGGCCCTTACTGGGAGCCAAGCCATATTCCACACCTGTCCCTGGCTCATTGTGGGCCCATAGACCCCTGTTCCCAACTTCTCGAGCTCCCTAGTGGCATCTGGGTACACAGGACTGTCAGAGCTACAACATCCACCCCAGATCTTACGTACCCAGAGAAACATGGGTTGGGACCTGCCATCCCAGCAGTGAGGAGGAACTGCAGACTGACAGGTCCTAATGTGTGAACTCACACTGTCAAACTTGATAGCAGTGTCTTTACCCACTAAGCTACCTTGTAAGCCACTTGCTGCTTAATATTAAACCAACGCAGCAAAACTTCATTTTTTAAAAACTGTAATTACTTATATATCTGATATTCCAACTCAGCTACAATGCCTCCTTTATTTATAATTAGGGATTAAATCTTTTGTATTCATTAGTTTAACTGACCAATAGATAGCAGTATGCACACACATACACACATATAAACACACACACACACACACACACACAGACACACACACATGCTCACACAGGCAATTATACACACAGAAGCATGCACACGTAGAAGCATACACACACATATAAATTATGCACACACATATACACTCAGCACATGCAAGCATGCACATATGCACAGAAACATGTACACATAGAAATATATACATTCATAACTACACACATACATGCATGTGTGCATGCACACGTGTGGGCACATACACACACCTTAAAACCTAGAACTGGCTCTTCTGGTTATGAAAACTGAGAAGTCCTCAGATCTGCATTGGCAAGCAGGAGACTCAGGGGAGCTGATGTGTGTGTGGTGTCATTTTTAAAATGACAGGTCCAGTAACTCCCAGAGAACCAATGTTTTCAGTTCAAGGTTAAAGAAAAGGAAAGATTAACATCTCAGCTTATGCAACCTGCAGGAGAAATCCTTTATTACCCAGCCCTTTCAGTCCCTTTTAGTTGGATGAGACCCACCATATTGGTTAGCCAGCTCTTTGTCCCTGTGACAAATACCAGACAGAACATTTTAAAGGAAGAAAGATTTATTTTGGTTCATGGTTTTATGGGACTCAGGTTTTATGGCCTGAGGTGAGACAAAGCATCATGGCAGTGAGCTTGTGTATGGGACTAAAGTTCTTTGTCTCATGACAGTCAGGAAGTAAATATAGGCAGACATAGAAGAAGGGCCTGGGAACAATGACATGCCCCAATAACCTGTTTCCTTCAACCGGACACTATGTTCCTTAACCCTGCCCCTAGGAGTTCATTTAATTCTGGACCCATTTATGGAGTCCACTGGCAAAGTGAGAACAAGCTGATCACTTCCCAAAGCCATGATTGTTGGTTGAGGTTGGGATTGAGCATTTATAGGTTCTCTGCCTGTGATGGCTATTCCTGGTTGTCACCTTGACTAACTACATCTGGAATAACTACAATCCAGAAATGGAGGGCACACCTGTGATTCAGATCTTGAGGCTGGAAGACACAGGCTTCTGACCTGGATCTTGACATGGGATGACACAGGCTTTTGATTCAGATCTTGAGCATAGTGTCCATAAAAAGCTTAGGTCCAGGCAAGGCAGTACACACCTTTAATCCCAGGAGACTGAGGCGGGCAGATCTCTGAGTTCAAGGCCAGCCTGGGGGAGAGCAAATTACAAATCCAGATGTGGTGGTACACATCTTTAATCTATCTGGGCCATACCTTCTGCTGGAAGCCTACGTAAGGACATTGGAAGAAGGAAGACTCACTCTTCTTCACCTGCTTGTCCTTACCTGCCAGCACATCTGTTAGAACCTAATTCTTTAGGATTCTAGGTTATACAGAAGACCAGCTGAAACAACTAGCCTAGTGGGACTGAGCAACTGCTAGATTCTTGGACTTCCCATTCGCAGCTGCCCATTGGTTAGTTGGAGTACAGACTGTAAGTCACTACAATAAATCCCCTCAATACATAGAGACATTCCATAAGTTCTATGATTCTAGAGAACCTTGATTTGGCCTCTTATCCAAAGAGCTAGAAATAAGGGTTCACACAGATTTGCAAAAGAAGAAATGTAACTTTATTCAGAACACTTAACAGTACAGATTTTAAAGAGCTATAATCTCATGTTTGCTGGTGGCCACATGACTGAGAGTATTTAAGGGTCCCTGTTTGGAAGATTTATGTTTCTGGAGAAGGAGGAGTTGGTTACTAAGGGGCATAGTTTGAGTGAGTCTCAATTTTAATTGATTAAGTCATATATTCATTCTTCCCAGTGCACATATATCACTTCCTGCAACGCATCTGACTCTAATCACATGCACACCCAATTATGCATGGCAGAAGATGGTAAATAGGGGATTCCCCTTAAAAGTTTCCTTGAAGGACTCAGTTTGTTTATCTATGTGTGAATTTCAAACCAGTTCAGACCAGATTAGCCCTTCTGCTTATTCCCTAGGTATGTCAGGAATACACTTGAACAGAAAGTATCTAAATTTGATTGTTATTGGAGACAGGGAAATTTACATTATTCTTTTGAAATGGGAATAGTGTTGCTCAAGGCAGGTGGAGTGTTACAGGGGTTCTGAGATAGCTAGGCTCATTGTTTAGAGAGGGGCATTTGTGCATAGTGTGTTCGTGTGCGTGTGTATGTAACAAAAATAAACTAGGATTCCAGGATAAACTATCTCCTGTGTTTGCCTTCCTCAGTCTTGCTTGTCTCTGAACACTGTGTTGGATGCCAAGTCTCTAACACATGAGTGTTTGAGGGATGTCTCAAAGAGCATTCTCTTTATTTAGACTACTGATTCGAAGGCCAACTGGATCCAGAAACACTGTTAGAGACTCATCACCTGAATAACATTTGAACAAATGTCTGTGCTTTCTATGACCTTGGTTCTGTTCCTACACAGAAAAAGTAACCACCGTGGTGAACAATAGTAACTGAGGATTTCACTTGGAGAGAAGAGGGGAACCATGAGAGGATTGTGAACAAGAGAGATTCAAACTGACACATACATATTGTGGTGGGATCTATGGGCGCTCTGTGCTGTAGGTGGCAGAGTCAAAGGGTTTACTCAAGCCTGTTGGAGCTGAGATGACTCCATCAATAGTCTGAGATGCTGGACATATTGCTGCAGGATTTGAGTTTTCCTGGAGAGTTTCTGGCTTGGTTTTGCCTGTCTTTTCTTTTCTTCTGCTCCTTATATTTGACATGTAAAGGTGTATCTGTCTCATTATATTTTGGAAACATGAAGCTTTTTTTTTTTTAAAGTGGGCTTATAGTTCAGAGATTGTCTTAAGTCTCAGAAGAGATTTCGGGGCTTTTGGACAGTGTTGGGACAACTAAAGACTATGGGGACATTTCGAGATACACTGAGTGTATTTTGTGTTATGATTATATAAATGAGACTTTGGGGCCAGGGATGGAATGTTTTGGTTTAAAGTAATGTGTTTGTGTATCAAGTTGACATGATGTGAAGTTGTGATGGTTACTATTGATTGTCAACTTGGCAAAATCTAGAATGACATAGGAGACAGACCTCTGTGCCTGTCTGTGAAGGAGTTTATATACTGGGTTAATTGAGGATACACTATCCTAAATGTACGTAGCACCACTTAAGGGTCTGGGGTACTAAGCTGAACGCCAGCCAGCATCTATCTTTTTCTCTACTTCCTGACTATTGGTACTGTGTGGTCAGCAGCCTCACTCTGATGTACTGTACCATCAGACCATGAGCCAGGAAAAAAACCTCCCTTCCTTCCTTTGTTGAAATATACTGTAGGTCTCAGAATGGGAAGGGGAAAACTGAAGACAGGAGAGACATTACTATGTCATTGAAATAACACCAGGAATGAGAGTAGCCGAGTGTGATGGGAAAGATCTTGGTTCTAGGTAAATTTTTCATGTAGATTGTAGGCTTAGTTTTTTTTAAACCTACTTTAATAAGGGTTGTTAAACTCTTTACCCTCCCTTCTCGCTCACCACCCACGAGAGGTAGTGGAAAGGTTAATTGGGCAAAGGGGGATGTAGACCTGTTTAGAAATAGTTCTTTGAGACAATTCCTATCTCTCTTGTTCAGATCACACAGATCAGCAGCAGTAGCTCGATCCACTCACAAACACCATTCTCAAATCAACAGTGGCGGTTCCTTCCAGAAGAAACTGCAAGGCTCTGCAGATCAGTCCTCTGCTTGAGCCCTCTGAAGAGGCAAGAAGCCACTGGAATATCACAAGAAGTTCTTTGGTGTGTTTCTCTCTACGAAGTCACACAAACTGATCAGTGAAGAAGGTAACAAAGACCAGGGAAGAGTGGCAAGGCAAACCAATGTTACAGTGTTGTCCACTGTCTGTCAGGTTATACTTATACCGTTTCCAACATCATGTGTCCTCTCAAACGTCCTTTCCAGCAAAACATTACAAGCCCCTTATCTAGGCAGCTTCCAGAAAAAAACATCAAATGTATGTTCTCATCGAAACGTCCTCTGGTGTATCTGCCTCAGCAAAACATCCTCTCATAAGACAGTTTCCAGAAGGAAAACAGATGACACAACTGAGCCTCCAAAGAAATCTGAAATTTTCACTTCAGTTGATGCTGAGTTCACATGGAAGCTCGAGTCTCTGTTCACCAGGAGCCTTATCCATACTTTTGTGAAGCTGTCTCTTAGCATTTTGTATCTTTGTAACTATTTTGAAATTGCCTCCTGCATTAGTCTATGCTTTGTTAATCTTTGTGTATTGATAAAATTCCTTCTCTTGGGGAGATATGAATGTTGACTCCTTCCCTTCAAGAATTGCATCTGAGGGGCTTGGGTGGTGGGACAGAATGTATCTTTGGTGTGGTTAGCAAAGACAGAATAGTCAACACTCCTGAATGCCCCAGTGGGGAGCTTTATTGAGGGAAGAGGGCGTGCCTGTGATGAAGTAAAGGCAACAAGAACTTTAGGGAATGGAAGACACAGGGAAATCCTTCACCAGAGACCCATGATATCTCTCTCTCTCTCTCTCTCTCTCTCTCTCTCTCTCTCTCTCTCTTATTCTCTTACAGCATAGTACAGAAGAGACTGTCCAGACTGAAACTTTTACTCCTGGTGCTGTTGAGATGAGTCAGTCAGGAAAGTCACACACAACATGACTCAGACACACAAACACAAGGATCTAGCTTCAATCCCCAGCACCACATAAAATGCCAGGCGTGGTGGCATATGCTTGTAATCCCAATACTGGGAAGTGGAAACAGGCAAATCCCTGGGACTCACTGGGCAGCCAGCCTAGGCTAAATGTTGAGCTTTAGACTAGTGGGAAGACCTGTCTCAGAAATGAAGATGGATGGCTCCTGAGGAAAGACCCTGACGTTGATTTCGGGATCTAAATATATATGCATATGCATATCTATACACACACACACACACACACACACACACACACACTGAATTTTAAAAATTAAGTCCTATTCTTTTCTCTTTGATGCTATTTGATGCTTGGCCACTAGGATACCTCATCACTGGGACATCAAATCGAGCGAATGAGCTGTGAGACAAGTGGTTCTCAGTGCTGGGAGAATATGCCAACTTTGCTGCTGCTGCTGCTGCTGCTGTTTGAGAGAAGACTCAGCATGCAGCTGTGGTTCTCAGATGACAGATGGCTGGACCTGATGTGGCCCAGATTTTAATGGGGCACCCTTAATGAGTTGACAGCTGCTCCTGTCATTGACTCAGTGTCCCTGCTCCATTGCCTGCCCTACCCTTCTATTCTACAACAATCTGCTCTGCAGTTAGAACAGCATCCATCCCCTATCTATTGTGTGCGGAAAGGACCAGAAGCATATATCATGTCTGGTGTAAGGTCATCTGTTGACATTGGGGCCCAGCAAGATAATGAAGTCATACAGAGTTCCTGGAATGGTCAAGAATGGACTCATTAAAACCTAGAAATGTCATTGCAGTGAAAGGCACACCATAAGAATAGCTTTTGAGGGAACTGAGACATGGTTCAGTGGATTAAGGTGTCTGTTGCCAAGCCCAAGGATCTGCGTTCAATCCCCAGGACCCACATGGTAGAAGGAGAGACCCAACTCTCACAAATTACCTTCTAACTTACACATGCATGGACATGCACAATTAATAAAATGTTAAAAGAATAGTCTATATTCAATTCTTTGTGTGTATGTATATATTTGTGTTTGCATATATACATACCCATACACATATACATATCCAAGACTAACATCAGTTGTCTTCCTTGATCACTCAACTTGATTTACTGAGTCAAGGCCTCTCACTGAGTCAAGCTCTCACCTGGAGCTCACTGATTTGGCTAGTCTAATCATCTAGCTTGCCTGAAGAATCTTTTGTCTCTACCTCTTGGACCTTAGGACTGGAGGATTCCTTCATGTCAGAATTTACATTGGTGTTGGAGTTTTGAAATCTGGTCTTCATGCCTGAGCTGTAAGTGCTTAATTCACTGAGTCATCTCCCCAGCTCCAAGAAGAGCTTTTATGCAACACATTAACTCATTAAGTTGGTCAGATGCTATCATCTACCATTTGAATTGTAATAGAGACTAGGATTACACAGGACTTGATCCAACCCTGTTCTTGAAGATGCTGAACGACACTGGCAAGACACTTCTTTACAACAGGCACAGTTGCATGTCGTTCCTCAATGATGGTGTGAAGGATTCTGTGTTGATAACAATCACCATTGTCACAGCGATCACTATTACATTTTGTTGTCCCCTCTGTCCCAGGTACTAGTATATGCAATGTCCTTAGTGTCTTCAATAGATTAGATATGTGAATATCAACTATTTCTGTTTCTGATTTCTCGGTTCCCTATTTTAGGAGAAACCCCTTCCCCATGAAATCTTAAATGGAACCCAGATTTAAAACAGAAGTTTTCTGCTAAAAGCAGACTTAGCGGTTCCAAGGTCTTCCCATTCCAGCCATTTGGCCTCTCCTTGTTGCCTGATGTGTTCCTACCATGAGTGATACCTGAGAGCCACTGGTAGGAAATGTATTTTTCTTTTAACATTTGCTCTAAATAGCATCATAGATTTGCAGAGTTAAATGTATTCACTTAAAGGGATGATGATCCATTTTCTTGTTTTTCCTAGTGTTTAGAGTTCGCTTATACAGGTTGACTTGTGACCCCTTCTCCATATCACCTTCAACATCTTGCTCCCAACCCATGTTTCCATCTCCTCTTTAGTAGCCAAATAAATCCTCTCATTTTTTTTTTTCTATTTAGGAAATTTGGGATTAAATTAGACCCGACCCACCAGATATGCCAATGTAATTTTTTATGTTAAAATTATGAATGCCATATTTTTTTAGTTTTTAAAGATGCGTGCACATGTATATATACCGTGTGTCTATAAGCCACGTACATATAGTACTCATGGAAGCCCAAAGAGAGCATCAAATCCCCTGGAGCTGAAGGTACTAGCTGTTAACGACCCCCTGATGTGAGTCCTGGGAATCAGACTCAGATCCTCTACAAGAACCCTATGCACTTCTAACTGCCGAGCCATCTCTCTATCCCTACTAGTCACACTGTAGAGCCTCTTTTGTCACATAAAGTTAAAGCCACATATATTCAGCTGCTACTGGGAGTCTATAGCATCTCCTCAGCTTTGTTGGGAGCCTCCACACACTCAGAATTGAGCTCACACAATAGCACCAACATTTTGTATTTAGGACCAGCAAGATGGCTCCAAGGGTAAAGGTGCTTGTTGTTGAGCCCCATGACCTGAGTTTTAATCCCTAGCACCTACACGGTAGAAGCAAAGAACCATCTCCCATGAGTTGTCCTCTAGCCTTCACACACTGTGGCATGTTTATGTGTATCCCCTACAGCTGAAAGAAAGTGAAATGTAAAAATAATTTATATAAGTATGATTGAATCTTTTCAAAGTTGCTTTCCAGATCAACTACCCCGATAATACAGTATAGCAGACAGGGAAAGATCAACTACTTGACTCTCAGCTTGGTGAGGTGTGATCCCAGTTCTATTATAAAGACTTCAGCGTTCCTCTGGCAGCCCAAGCTATGAGTGTCTTTGGTCATCACTACCATGTCAATAACAATTATTTCCCCTTCATGGTTAGCTCCACTCAGCTGGGTCTAAATGATATCAAAACAGCCAGTCAATTTCATCAATGTACTCAGTCTGTCAATTTAGTAGAAAATAAAAAAAAATCAATTAAATTAGTGGCTCAAGCAAATTGACAGGTTGTCTAACCAATTTGGTCACCTCTGAGAAAACTATACAGATGGCGCAGAGATGTATCTTGCCATCTTAAAGATAGCTGGCTACTCTGAAGGGACACTCTGTTTTTATAGTGATAAAAATAAACCTCTTGGGTTGAGATGGTTCAGAGAGTGGGGCCCTTGCTGACAAGTCTGACAACTTGAGTTTGATCTTTAGGATACAGATGTTGAAAGCAAAGAATCGACTTTCACGAGTTGTCCTATGACTTTCACACACATACGCATGCTGTAAGCGAGTGGGCATGTGCACACTACTACATAAATAGATGTAATAAAATCCTTGGCAATTCTACTTTAGAGAAGCCTGTATCATGCTCCCATTTTGCTCTTCCATCTTATTCATTGAGCCAGGGTCTCTCAATCGAACCTGGAGCTCACATGGAAGAGCATGTCTCATTTTCTTCTGGAGTCCCTCTGTTTCTCTGAACGTTCATGCTGAAAATTTGTCATATGTATTTGAGAGTTAAGATTTCTCAGTAACTAAAGCTCTTACTAAGAGCTAGTGTGAGGGCCTGAATTTGGATCCATACAGCCCACGTAAATACTGGATGGGCATAGCAATCCACCTTGATTCCAGCCACACAAGAGGGACACTGGATCCCCAGAGCAAGCTAGCTACGGAAATTAATCATATTAGTGATCTCTGGGTTTGATTGAGAGACCCTCGCTCAATGAATAAGGTGGAAGAGCCATGAAAGATGTTTCCTAATAGAAACCACAAGCCTCCACATGCATATGCGTACATATGTGCATGCACATCCACGCATGTGCCCCATACATGCAAATGCACACACACACACACACACACACACACACACACACACACACACACACACATGCACACTATACAAACACACACGAAACTAGAAAGACAAAGTATATTTTGATAGGTTTCAGCTCTGCTTCCTAAAAAAAAAAAATCTTTTCCCCCCTGATTTTTCAGAGCTTGTAGCTATTTTAAACAATTTCACTATAATGATGTGTTTTTGTTGGGCCAACATCCTGAGGCAGTTAGGACAGCTGAGAAAATGAAGCAGGAAACTAAATAAGAAGTTTAGAGAGACACTATAACAGCAGTAGTCATTCTTCCTAACATGGGCTTGTACCTGATTTAAACATTTACATGTATTAACTCATTTAACCCTCCCAAGAAGTCTACGAGGTAGGAGCTATTTTTTAAATCTTTACTTATTTAAAAGAAATACGTATGTATGTGTATGTGTATGTGTGCATACGAGCGCCGATGCCCTCAGAGTTCAGAGAAGGGCATTGGATTCCCGGAACTTGAGTTAGGGGCAGTTGTGAACCTCCTGACATGAGTATTAGGAACTGAACTCGGGTCCTCTTTAAGAGCCGTTTAATCTTAACTGCTGATCCATCTCTCCAGCCCCCCGAGGTAGAAACTATTAATATTTAGATTTTATGAGAATAAAGGCTAAGGATAGATTTGGGGTTCAAATGTAATCTTTTACCAACTGGATTTCTTAATCAACAGTTCTTTGTCTATCCCTGAAATCCATATAAAGACTAGCAAACAGAACCAACTAGCTGTAGCTGTATCCTTGTAATCCCAGTGAGGGGGAGACTGAGATGCATGGACCCATGGGGGTTGTCATTTAGCTAGTCAAGCCTACTTGGTGGGTTCCAGGCCAATGAGAGACCTTGTCTCAAAAAACAAGGTGGACAGCTCCTGAGAAACCATATCTGAGGTTATTCTTTGACTTACCAACATGCTCATATACAGACAGCCACACAGCCACACACACACACACACACACACACACACACACACACACACACACACAGAGAGAGAGAGAGAGAGAGAGAGAGAGAGAGAGAGAGAGAGAGAGAGAGAGAGAGAGGAGAATATGAACTAAGAGGTAGGGATGGGGTGGGGGATTATTTACTCTGGCTCACGGTTTCAGAGAATTAAATTCATGGTTGCTTGGTACCAGGCACCTGAGCACCTGAGCTGCTCCTTCTGCTGGCAACAGCGTGTGGTAGAGAAGCTCTCTGTCACTTCTTGGTGGCTATGGAACAGAGGAAATAAAACAGAAAGGGGCAAGGGACAGATACAGCCCCCAAAGTCATGTTCCTAATATTCTTCTTCCTCCTATTTTGCCATCTTTCCATGATGCTGTCCTATTATAAACGCATAAAGAGATTAACTTGTTGACCAGACCAGGAACCTGGTACTATGACTGTTTCTGGGAACTCCATCATAGATGCTTATAGGTGTGCTTCAGTAATTTCGTAAGCGTCTCTTAATCTAATGGAGTTAAGAGCTGAGATTCACCACCATTGCCTGATGTTTTAGTTACTGCTCTTGTTGTTCTGACAAGACACCTGACAAAGGCAACTTAAGGTGGAGAAGGAAGGCCATTGTGGCTCATGGTTTGAGACTGTTGTTGACCTTGGTAGAAAGTCATGGCAGCAGGAGCATGAAGGAGCTGGTCGCTTTGCATTTATAATTAGGAAGCAGAGAGAGATGAATGTTGGTGCTTGAATTGTTTTCTCCTTTGTATTTAGTGCCCAAATGTGGTACCCATGTTTAAGATAGGGGTCTTCACCGTCATTAGCCTAATCTAGAACCCCCCCTCAGAGATACATATAGAGATTTTTCTCTTAGGTAAGTCTATATCGGTGGTTCTCAACTTGTGGGTCATGACCCCTTTGGGGGTTGAATAATCCTCTCACAAGGGTCACCTAAGACTGTGGGAAAACACAGATATTTACACTAGGATTAGTGACAGTAGCAAAATTACAGTTATGAAGTAGCAACAAATATAATTTTATGGTTAGGGGTCACCACGACACAAAGAGCTGTATTAAAGGGTCACAGTGTTAGGAAGGTTGAGGACCACTGGTCTAGATCCCGTCATGTTGAAAATCAATATTAATCATCATACCTGGAAATAAGAAAAGTAATAAATAGAAGGTCATTCATCACAGGCTTGTTTATAAGAGCAAAAATCTGGATCAATTTAGACAGAGGTCTGGTACATCACATTATTGTCATGAGAGGGTAGCATAAGTAAATGAATGAAATATATGTATGTATATGTATATACATATATATGTATGTGGATATATGCAAGATTTATCTTTCAGAGACAAATTCTGAATTAGGCAGATCTGCTATCTTGTGTTTGCTTCCAACAATCATTTTTTTTTGTGAGGAGAGAAAGGCAGATGAGTAGAAGCAGAGAGCGAAATGAAGTTGGTCCTGTGTTGTTAATTACTGAAATCAGATGAAGTACACTGGAGCCTTGGGGGGGATTTATGATGCTTCTCTTTATACATATTTCATATCCCAGAAATATCCTACATAAAAACTTTTAAAGGTATGGAACAAAAAAATAAATCTTTGTTGAATTGCCTGGGGCTGAATTTTGGTTTTATTTCAATTTTTACAATTCCCTAGGTGATTATAACCTGCAGCTCTGATTCCAGAACCTTCTGTGATTTTCCCCTAACATTTTTTCCTCAGTGGAATCTGGAATTCCAGCCTGCCGGAGAGATGAATACTAGGGTAACAATGGTGTTTTTCCTGTGGTTGATGTCATCTTGAAATTACTTTGGCTAGAGGGTTATAAGATGCCATTTTTTTTCTATTAGTTTTTCTAATTCAACTAGTTGGTTTGAAAATCCAGGAAGTTAATAGTTGTTTTATATTTGACTTATTTTTTGCTCTTGATAATGTCTGCCAATAAAGAGCTGACCTAATTTTAGGAAAGGGTGTTCTGAAGATTTCACTGTTATCTCTACTCCAAGAGGATGAAATGGTCTTGTTCCCAAGAGCTGACATCAAGTCTGTTCAAGATGCTTCGTGCTTTGAGGAAAGAATGCATATAAATTTCTACATAGAAAGTTGGCGACCATTGTGGGAAAGAGTCAGTAATGTAGTCATTCCCTGAGAGACCTTGCTACCAATTTGCTTGGAGCTTTTCATCAGATGACAGAAGCCATGTTGGATACTGTTTCAAATCAGCCACATGAGTTGTTCTCCTCCTCCTCTTTCTCTTCCTCCTCTTTTTCCTCCTCCTCCTCCTCTTCCTCCTCTTTCTTCTCCTCCTCTTCCTCTTCTTTCTCCTCCTCCTCTTCCTCCTCTTTCTCCTCCTCCTCTTTCTCTTCCTCCTCTTTCTCTTCCTCCTCTCCTCCTCCTCCTCCTTCTCTTCCTCCTCTACCTCCTCCTCCTCCTCCTCCTCCTCCTCCTCCTCCTCCTCCTCCTCCTCCTCCTTTTCCTTCTATTGATTGCCAACTTGAGAAGATCTAAAATCCTTGTAGACAAATCTCTGGGTATGTCAGTGAGAGATGAACACATATTAGGTTAACTGAGGAAGAAAAACCCGACTTAAACATGGGTGGCATTCTTCTATAGGCTGTGGATCCTGGTTTAGATAAAAAGAAAGATAGCTAAGCATTGCTGTTCACTTCTCTCTGCTTTCTGGATGTGAATGCAGTGTGACCAGCCTCCTGAAGTGCTTCCTTTCATGACTTCTTCACCAAGATGGATTGCAGGCTACAATAAGCCTTTTCTTCATTAAGTTGATTTTGTGAAGCATTTTGTCAGAGCAATGAGAAAAATGACTGATATAGATTTCATGGGAATGGAAGGCATGGACTGTTGACTATGAAGCTGATGAACTCCCAGAGAGAAAGTGAATCCCAGACCTATTCCTTAATCCCATGGATAGAATGTCTTCTGAAGATCCCTTCAGGGTGGGAGAATGTGGGCTCTGTGTACACAGTAGACACCGGTTTAGTATAACCTAAATAGTCATATAGGGTCTTGCACCTGATTTTTAAATGTTCTACTTTTCTTGATAATGTTTGAAAAGAAGCCTTGTATTTTCAATGTGTTCTGAAATGTTGTCTTTGAGAAGAGTGGTTATGAATGGGACATTGTGAAAGAGTCAGAGTCAGAGGATCCTGTAACAATGTTGAAGTCTAAAGGAAGGATGTATTAAATGATAAAAAAAAAATAAGTTACAGGGAGGTGGAAGGAACGTCTCAATCAAGGAGAAATTAAAGCTTTATTTTACTTTTATGTGCCTCTGTGTGCTCTATATGATCATGTGCACATGTGTGTGGTACTTGGGAGCCTAGAAGAGGTTATCTGACCCTGTGAAGCTGGTGTTACAGGCATTTGTGAGTCACTTGACATGGATGCTGGGAATTGACCTCAGGGTCCTACTCAAGAGGAGCAAGAACTCTTAATCTCTAAATCATCTTTTTACACCTTAATGAAAGACTAATGCAAGACTTTATTTTTGAGAGAAAGTCTTGCTTTGCAGACCTGGTTATCCAGGAACTCACAATGTAGACCAGACTGGCCTCAAACCTCCAGAGATCTGTTTACCTCTGCTTCTTAAATGCTGGCATGTGCCATCAATCCTGGTTAGTACAAGATGTTTAATGCTGGTGGAAAGACTTTTCCAACCTAATTTTTATTCTGAGTCAGCAACACAGATTGGGTTGGAAGAGAGCGAGCATCTTTCATTTTAGAAATAAATTGGTTTAAAGAGCCCCCATGAGCTTCTTGGGAATCAATTGTGGAAATAGAGTAGTTGGTGGTAGGACTGGAACATTCAGGGACTTTCTGCTCAGGGTTATGATCCCAGAGAAACCCAGTTAGTCCACACAGAGTAACCCAGCTTCAAACTCACCTGGGCCAGCTCATTATGCTATTGACTGGATAACTAATAAACAACAGAAATTTCTTCCCACACTCTTGAAAGCTGGATTACCAAGATCAAAGAGCTACTAGATTGGAAAATGAGTCTTTTCACTGCATCCTCAGTTGCTGGAAGGGATAAAGGAGTTCTCTGGGGTACTCTTAAAAGTTATTTTTCCTATAGCTCTGTTACTGTGACCAAACACCTTTTAAAGGTCCCACATCCAAATGCTACCATGTTGGGAATTAGATTTTAACATATACATTTTGGAGGGACAGATTATGTGTGTAGCAAGTCCTGAGTCCATTCTCCTACCCATTTTATGAGAGCCTTCTTTTATAAAATAACTTATCCAATCACTAAATTATTTAACACGTTCGTGCGCGCGCGCGCGCACACACACACACACACACACACACACACACACACACTTTTGTGTCTGTGCATATGCACTACACAGAGGGCAATTGGAAGTTGTGAGAATAGGATTTGAATACATCGTTTTTTTTTTTTAACTTCTAGGAGCTCTCAGTGCTTTAGATGTCAAAGGGTGTGTGTGATGGGGTTGGAGGAGGGTATGGGTGAGTGCACAGATGTCTGCATAAGTGTGTAAGTTAATTTTCCCCAAGGTTGTTACAAGGCATTTGTTGAGTGCTAGTCTTATCACACAGCTTGTGACCCAGATAGGAGGCAGCCAGTTTACAATGATTATAACTGACGTTGAAAGGAAAAGAAACTGTTGGGGGGAAGAGGGGGAAGGAGAAGATGTGAGGGAGAGAACTCTGAGGAGTTGAGGAAGGAGGAAATGAAGGCGGGAGAGGGGAGAACGCAAGTCAATCCTCTCGTGCTTAGAAGGGAAACTGAGGCTAGCTTTTAAATCTGGCCAAGGTGGCAGGGAACAGGCTAAGTAAAATAACTAAGGATGGCGGAGGTGGCAGCTGACAGTGGGCAGAGCCAAGTGGCTTTTTAATAAGATACATCAGAGAGAAGGAAAATGTACTTTTTTATGGCATCAATTAAAGAACCAAAATGAATGTGTCTTTCAATGAATTGCATGTTTACGTTTCTGGAACGGAGATGAGCCAAGACAGCCTGGGGATGCTTCTCCCACGGTTGGCCCACCCACTCCCCACCAAGTTGTGAAAATATATATACCTGCTTCCCTCTCGGAGTCATTCTGCCAGCTAATTATCTGTAAAGATTCAAATCATGAACTGAAACTCCAGAGCTTTTTATGGGCACTAGGGGAGTATTAAATGGGGAGATTGGAAGTAAAATTACAGTTCCCCCAATAGATTTTTTTTTGAAGGGCTGGATAGAATAAAAAGGCTGCCTTTAATTAAAAAATGTGAAACAATAAGAGCCCTTTGCACAAACAGGATTGTCTTGGGGTCTTGATCCCACGCAGAAATACGTATCTATACCTATTTGGATGCTGGTCTCTGCTGGCTGGTTCGTGGTCCTCTGGGAGGAGAAGCACCAGTAGGCTGGCTGCATTGTCAGCCACGAGGTCTTGCTAATAGGAACACAAAAACAGAGGCTTACACTGCAGCTCGTGAGATGAAGTAATGGGCTTGTCTCTGTCCAGGTAGGGAATTCTGCCAAGGCTTGTGTTTTAAATAAAATGAAACTTTGTGGTTCTTGGCATGGACCTGCTAGCACAAGCTAACCTTGGCATTTTGTGTGCTAGGCTTTCCCTAATATTTGGCTGCAGAGTTGACAGGGTCTCAGAGGTTACTGAAGTGCAAGGGTGTGGAGTTCCAGGGTCCTGCTTTTCCCAGCCTGTTCTTTTAAGAAAAAGGCATCTTCATATCTTCTTAGTCACTGCAGCTGGAGACATAAGATGGAGCCTTGATTCCTCCCAGATCTGAATTCTTCCCTCAGTTCATTTACATTTTTTTTCCAATTTCACTGCTATCATCCCAGCCTCATCTTTACCACCTAGTACTTGGACTCTGTGAACTTCCTGGTTAATCTCCAGGTCCCTTATTCTCTGTCCCACAACCCACCCTCCTGCAAAAGTCAGAATAACGTTTAGATAAAGTCTCCATCCGGAGGGGCAGAAACTTAAGCAGGTCTGGGTTTGAAGTCCAGCCTCCACTACCAGCTGCAGCTTCTGTTGTGCCCCTCTTCCCTCTCTCTTGCTAGGATAGAACTGAAAACATATGTTTCCTATTAGACCTTAAGCTCCATATGTGTTTGGCCTCTAACTTCTGGCTTGGAGTTTTGAAGAGTGGGAGCAGGCTTACATCTCTACTCTCTGAGTATTCATCGCCCACCAGCTTCCCAGCTCCCTGGTCACTGGACCAGTGTGATGCTAAATGTTGACTGACATAGAAGAGAATGTGGCAGACACCAACTTAAGACTCTGGCCAATTCTGGGGTTCTAGGTATAGGAACATGAGTAAAATTCCAAGTCTATCTGTGGTGCCTCATGACTATAATTCCAACACTTGAGCAGTGGATGCAGGAGTATCAGGAGATCAAGACTAGCCTTGGCTACACAGTGAGTCTGAGGTCAGATTAGGATTTAGCATACCCTGTCTCAGTATCAAACAAAGAACCAAACAAAAAAAATGCAAAAAAAGATAGCTCTAAAGCTAGAATATTCTAGAGTTGGAGTTCAATTCCCCCTTCTGCTAGCTACATCATCTTGGGAGAATTAATTGCTTGTATCGCAGTTTTCCTTGGGTTTTTCTGAAGATTGAAAAAATTAATACTTGCAAAATTCGATATGGTACAACATTCCTCCAATCCCAACCCTTGTGAAACTGAAGCAGAGGATAAAGAATTTAAAGCTAGCCTAGGCTACATAAAGGTTCTGTTCCTCAAGCCCAACCAACCAACCAACCAACCAACCACCCAACCAAGTTAAATAACCCCATACAAGCTGATGGACTCAAGAAAAATTCTGTTTTGACACTGTGACATGTTTTCATCTTTAGATGTGTTGAGTCTCATGCATAGTTATCCTTGGACACATCTGCTTCATCAAGACATAATGCATAAGAAGTACCCTGAGTATTTAGTTTGTGGTACTATTGCATGTAATGCTTAGTTGTTTTCTTTTAAGATTTGAAAAGTGTGTGTGTGTGTGTGTGTGTGTGTGTGTGTGTGTGTGTATCACTATGAGGAGGACTTAGCTTCAGGAGCTTACTGAGCCTTGTAAGTTTCCCCGGTTTCCTGAACTTTACTAGTTGTATTTACACACACACACACACACACACACACACACACACACACACTTAGACAGGTATGTGCATTTAGGTGATTATTGGGAACAGAAGAAGATACTATATTCTCTTGTAGCTGTACTTATAGGTAGTTGTAAGCTGTCTGATATGGGTGCTGGGAACCAAACTCAGATCCTTTGCAAAAAGAGTATGCCTTCTTAACTGCTGAGCCAGCCTTCTAGTCCTAGATGGTTAGTTTTAATTGTCAATATGACACAACCAAGAATCACTTGGGAAGACACTCTCAATAAGGTCCATATTGGGCTCACCTGTGAACATGTCTGTGGGGGGAATTTTTAAAGTTAAATTAATTGATGTGGGAAGACCCAGCCCACTGTCATGTTCTATATGCAGGAGATAATGAATCGTGTAAGAGTGGAGAAATTGAACTGATCATAATCAATCAACCAATCAACCAGTCAATCAAGCAAACCAGCAAGCAAGCAAGCACGCGCATGTAAATATTTATTTCTCTGTTCTCAACTGCAGATGTGAGATGACCAGCTGTCTCAAGGTCCTGCTGCCATGACTTCCCTGTAGTGATTGACTGTAATCTAGTATGGTAAGCTAAATCAAACTCTGTGGATAAGGGTAGTTTATCACAGCAACATAATGTACCTAGGACACTGCGATCACATGAGGCTGGAGCCCCAGAACAGGTATAGAAGCATGGCACCATGACTACACGGAAGCTGGCTCAGGGATGTTTGGTACCATGGAGGCTCCATGTTGACTAGGTGTCTTCAACTCAGAGGTCCCAGACAGAGTGACAGAGTCAGGCAGTTTGTGGGAGGCAGAAAAAAAAAAAAAAAAAAGCTTCAGAGGCAACGAAGAAAATAAATGAGAGAAAGTGATTGTTAATGCAGGGAAAATGGCTAGACATCCCACCCCTGAGGATAGTAGAGAAATGAACACAGAGCTTCTGTACTGAGAGCTCTTTTGAAGAACAAATGTTCTCAAGGAAGGCAGGAACTCAGCTTCCCCAATGCCCAAGGGGCACTTGGTGGAAAACACTCTAGAGCTATGATTTCAACCACCAGCCCAAGCAGATGGCTTCAATAAAGCCAATGGTTATTTACATCAATGGGAAGACCTCATGGGCTCATTTCTGGCTCCTGGGATCTGGATGAGAAAAGGAATGACTGAAATGCTGAGGTGGTGGGGGTGGGGAATGGACACTCTAACAAGAGAAAAAAATGTTTGTGCTTAGCTTAATTCTTTTCATCTTGGAGCTTCCGAGGGCTCAGAATGGGGCTCCAAAGAACTCAGACCCATACCAGCTGTGTTCCAAGAGAGGGGAGTTACTCCCCTGTAGATGAAGGGACTAGTGTGATGGGAGAATAGAAGGTTGACTATTCTGGTAGGCAGCTGTGCTTTACTTTTTGAGATAGGGTATCTCACTCCGTAGCTCTGGATGGTTTGGAACTCCCTGGGTAGACCAGGCTAGCCTTAAATTTGCAATGAAGCTCTTGGCTCTGTCTCCTGAGTTCTGGGATTACAGGCATGTATCCCCATACCCAGCCCCCATATCTCACATGTGTGGGCTAGTGTCTTGAGAACTCGTTGAAGCTGAGATGTCTTCTCCTTGAGGCTGACCTATCTCCTTGCACTGTGGGCTTGAATTGTTCTCTTGAACATCATTGTTGAGCAAAAGATCATTCAATCAAATTTTGCATGAGCCAGGTGTTGGGATTATATGGAATTATTGTCTCTTTGATTATTTTATCTTATTTGTTGTCCTTTACAATTATTATTATTACCATTATTATTATTATGTTCAAGCCATGATGCATGGGGAGGTCAACACCTGTAAGAATCAGTTCTCTCCTTCCTCCAAGTGGGACCCCAAGATAGAGCTCAGATCATTGGGCTCGGTGTCAAGCACACAGTGAGGCATTTCACTGTCTCCAATAGCTGTTGTTGTCTATTTGTTTGTTTTTTGTTTTTTGAATCCATGAACTTATGAGTTCCTTAAAGGAATGGAGCGTGCCTTTCTGGGTATAATGATAGTCTGGATGAGCAGTGGGTGTTTAGTTACCTTTGGAAATTCAAATCAAACCAAAATGAATTAGATCTCAGACCACGAAAGAGTCACCTTGTGCCTCCCGCGAGTGATCTAACTCCGCAGACGTGAAATATAGTATGAAATGTACCTCCGTGTAGGCGCCATTGAGCATAATTGAATCTTCCTCGGATGATTCAGAAGCGCGCCAGGATCCTGCTGAGTCGTCTATACCACACCACTTTACTCTGGCAGAGGCCAGCCTGGAGTTCAAGTGGCTACTGTTTTAGAAAGCAGAATCCTTTTTCTAAAGCCAACAATTTGCCTAAGTGTCTTTAAAGTACATATTATAATCAAATCTATTATTATTATTATTATTATTATTATTATTATTATTATTATTTTTACAAAGTGGTTAATTTTGGCGAGCTGTTGGGTAGATAAGAGTGTAATGAATAGTGCCTATCTGGGAGACAAGCTTGTACAGTCCAGACGTTGAGCTTCTAAGAGCAGTTATAGCTTCAGCGCTGACAAATGGCAGCCATGTTCCAGAAGGGCAGCACCAGCCACGGAGTTTGTAGCCAGCACAGGGTAGAGCCTTAACTGGTCTACTTTGTGCAAGTAATACTACAGTAGAAGTTGTGCCTCAGGTTCAATCGTTGGACCATCCTAAACCTCTAAACTCGTATAGCCCTAGTCACGTATAAAAATAACACGAAACCAGGGATGACGAAATGGCTCAGCGGGTAGATGCACTTGCAGCAGAGCTTGAAGACCTGAGGTCTATCCCTGGGAGCCCTGTGGTGGAAGGAGGGAACAGACTCTTGAAAGCTGACCCTTGACATCTCTATGTGCCCCATGGCACGTGTGCCCACACGCCACACACAAACCTAAATACACGAATGTAAAAACAAAATACACAAGACAGCAGCTGAAGACATAAATATTTCTCTTTCAGTTACTGGCAAATAAAGCCTACAGGAAAATCATCTGGGTCAGAGGTGACCTACTGTAACCTACTGAGTTACACTGAAAACACTGTTACTCCTATTGTCTTTAATTTCCTTCACTTCTATTTAAAACTTCATTTTACTTTGCTCGTTGAAAATTTCGTACATGCATAGGATGCATCTTGATCCCTCCCTCCCTCCCTCCCTCCTTCCCTCCCTCCCTCCCTCCCTCCCTCTAACTCTCCCCAGGACTCCTAACCTGTTACTTTCAATGCACTGAGCCCAAAGAGTGTTGTCTTCATGAGCACAGCCATGGGGTCATCCACTGGGCATGCAGACCTACCATGAGCCATATATCACCCCTCCCCACTGTGACTTTTCCTCTCAGAGGAGTCATCACCAGCCAATAGATCCTCAGATAGGAGTATATCCTTGATTCTCTTCTTCCTCCTTGCTGGAAACCCACTTGATCTTATACCCATAACTACAGCTGCTGTGGGAGCCTATGAGTAACAGCTGTGTCATGCCTAGGGGACAGCACTTCATGGCACTCCTCCCTTCCTCTGACTTTTACAGTTTTCCAGCCTCCTTTTCTAGACTGATAATCTTTCTGAAGAATCAGACATACTAAAAAAAAAAATTGAGTCTGCAAACATTTTTGGTATTTACACGAAGAACTCTTGGTTATTAAAGCAAAGATGGACACTTCCCTTTGTTTTGCGCAAGCCCCAGGGATCCTCCTGTCTCTGCCTCCCTGGAGTTGTATCACAGGTTTGTGCTTCTGAGCCTAGATTTTAAATATGGATTCTGGGAAGTCAAATTCAGGGCCCCATGCTTGCACAGTACACATTGCTGACCCATTCATCTCTCCTGCTCCAGAGTGTTTTGAGTTTCTTCTTATGAGCTTCAAAGAGATAAAGGGTCTTGGTTTCAATTATCCACCTAAGAAGCAACAGATCCCAATGGGTAACCAATATGCTGGGTGTGGTCACATATGCCTGTAATCATAGCACTTGGGAGACTGAGACAGGAAGATTCCAATTTTGAGGCTAGCCTGAGCTATATATGTATGTGTGTTTATAATGTGTATATACATAAATACATAAGTATTTACGTGTATATATACACATATGTATATATATATAATGTGTATATAAGCATATACAATACACATATACAATACACATATATCTATATATCTCTTTGTATCTCTGTATTTATCTATCTCTGTATCTATCTCTCTATCTATCTCTGTATCTATCTCTCTATCTCTATCTATCTATCTATCTATCTATCTATCTATCTATCATGAGACCCTGTAGAGAGAATAAGGGAAGGGGAGGGACAAAAAGGGAGGAAGATTTGGAAGAGAGAGGGGGAGGAAGAGAGGGATTAGATTCTTTGGATCACTGGATCATTCCATCCACTCCATTGGGTTTTCTCTTAAAATCACTGGGTTGGAGAGAGATTTCTTTGCATATTGCTATTTTGGACTTTGTAGGCACAGCATTAGAGGAGACACCCCCCACCAACACACTTCACATCTGTACAATATTCCCTTCCAGAAATGCTTTTGTGAACAGCAGCTAGTGTTTATGAAGTCACCGCACATTTGACAGCATGTATCCTGTATTCAATGCTTCCCCGCCCTCCCTTGGGAGCTCTTCTGCTATGAGACCCTCCCTCCACCCCCACCTCCTACAAACCCCTCTATGTAAAGCTTCCATCTCTTGGAGAACAGAGTCAGGGGTGAATGGCCTCCAGTATTTGACTCGAAGTACATTCTTGTGTAAATCAGGGAGAATTTGGAGAATACACATTGTGCTAGCATTTTTTTTAAATCCCCAATTCCAGAGACATTTTTTTTTTTCCCTAAAGGGAGAGAAAATGGTCTGATAGGCCACAAATAGCATTGATTCCTCCTGCCTCTCTTCAACTTACCTTATTCTAGTTTGCTTTTTTTGTCATTGTGATAACATGTTCTGACCAAAAGCAGCTTAAATGGTGAATGGCTTTATTTGGCTCACATGTCTAAGTCACAGCTCAACACTGAAGGAAGTCAGGGCATGAACTCAAGCAGAAACCATGACGGATGCTGTTTGCCAGCTTGCTTGCCCCCTGGCTTTCTCATGGTGCCATGGTCAGCTTGCTTTCTTACAAACCCATGTCCATCTTCCTAGGTATGGTGCCACCCACAGTGGGATTGGTTCCTATGGTGGTTTGAATGGGTATGGACCCCATAGACTCATGTATTTGAATGTTTGCAACATAGGGAGTAGCACTTTTAGGAGGTGTGGCCTTATTGGAGTAGGTGTGGCCTTTTATGGAGAAAGTGTATCTTTGTGGGACTGGGCTTTGAGGTCTCCTATGCTCATGCTATGCCTAGTGTGGCACACAGTCTCCTTCTGCTGCCATAGGATCGAGATGTAGGACTCTCAGCTCCTTCTCCAGCACCATGTCTGTGTGGACACTGCCATGCTTCCCGCCATGATGATAATGAACTAAACCTCTAAAACTGTAAGCCAGCCCTAATTAAATGTTTTAGAGTTGCCATGGTCATGGTATCTGTTCACAGCAATAAAACCCTAACTAAGACAGTCCCCCTACAACAATCATCAGTTTTTAAGGCAACCCACCCACAGTCATGACCACAGACCAAATGATTTAGGTGACCCCTAAATTGAGACTCTCCTAGATGACTCTAGCCTGTGTCAATTTGACAGCTAACCAGGACACTTTTTATACTACATTTCCCAAGGACAGTGCATAACAAAACTCCCCCAAGGTGTTCTCCTTGAACACCTGAGCAGATAGAAGGGTGAGTACTCTGTGGACACCAGGCATGGCACTCTACTCAGACAATGCTGCAAAGGGTCTAGGCTGAGGAAGGGAAACTAAGTCTTCGGTGGTCCTGACTTATCTCCTTCTCTTACTGCTGTGACCAAACATCTGAGAAGAAGCAACTTAAGGGAAGAGGAGTTTATTTTGGCTCATGATTTGAGGGCCCAGTCCATCATGACCGGGAAAAGCATGGTGGTAAGAGTGTGAGGCAGAGGGTCACATTACACCCACAATCAGGAAGCAGAGAGCAATGAATACCGACACTTAGCTCCTTGTATCCTTTCTATTCAGTCCAGAAACATAGCTCAATGGCACAGTGCTGCTCACATTCAGGGTGCATTTAATCTGGAAATATCCCAACAGATATACCCACAAGTGTGTTTCTTTACTGCTATAAGAAGTGTGCTATGTGCCTATGTGCAAGTGTTCATGCGTGTATGCATGCATGCATGTGTGTGTGTGAATATGTATGTGTGCTATATGGATGTGTAGTATGCACTTATGTGTATGTACGGTGGGAATCGGGGTGCATTCCTGTTCATTATGGAGGTCAAAGTCAGACACAGGGGAGAATCATGTTCTATCATTCTCCATTAATTCCATTAGACATGGTCTCCTACTGAACCTCAAGTAGGAATTGATTGGAATATTTTACCACAGGAACAGAAGTGAAGTTAGAACAACCCACTGTGGTGGTATTGCTCAACCTGAGCACCCGACTTAGAGAAACAGTAGCTGGGCTAACCAGAAGTTAGGGGAACAGTTATACACAGTAGAACACGGTCCTTACATTCTAGGTTATATTTCAGACCACAAATAGGGCCAGGACCACTCCATCAGATGTCACTGTCTACAATGATGACCTCTGAGTATTTGACAGAATATTCCATACTCAAAGATAGATTCATAAATTTAATGAGTGAAGGGCCAGCCCTTAAATGCAGTAAGGAACTTGGGATGAGGGTGGAAAAGCAGAATCCAGTTCAATGAGTTGAGCATACCTTGTCAAGATCAAGTTTACAGCTACTTGGAAAACAGAGGGGACAGGGTGTGATAGGAATTAGGTGAATTTTAGAAAACTAAAGGTGAAATTTGGAAGCCCATTGGGCAAGTGGCTAGAAAATTCATGTGTACTTGTTCAGTAGGGCTTTGAGTTTGGGGGAGGACAAACGGGAGGCCCACTGGGAAATCAGTAACATTCAACTTAATTTGCTGCTTATAATTCTTAAAGGAGTGGAAATTGGCTGTAATTGGTAACCTGGTGAAGGAGAATTTAAAATTCATTCAATCAACTGTGGATGTAGCACAGTGGTAGAGCACTTGTTTAGAACTCCCCTTTACTCTTAAGCTAGGGGCTAGGGAGTAGAATCTAAAATCTGTCGGTGGGAGGCCGTGGGTGTGAATCAGTGGTATGCTCATTCATGCTCAAGGCCCTAGACTCAACCCCAAACCCCATAAACAAGCAACCGAAACAATACAAAGTCTTACAAAATTACAATAGAGTGTAAGGGCTTTTGCATCACGCTAGGCATCATGGGTATCTAGAATGACTTAAGGTATTTGTGCAGCTATGAACAGGTTACATGCAAACAGTATGGCATTTTATGTAAGGGACTTGAACATGTACAAATATTATGGATGGTTCTGAGACTGGTTTCCCACGGCTACTATAGGACAACAGTATGCACTCTCAGAGGGCAATCCTGTCACAGTGTGTAATTCAGGAACTAATAAGGACTATAACAGGTTTTCTGGCCTTTGTTTTTTTTTGTTTTTTTTTTTTTTTTTTTTTTTTTTTTTTTTTTTTTTTTTCTTCCTTTAACTGTCATAAATGACCATGCAAGAGAAATAAATAAAAATTTAAAAAGAAGTGATTCCTTCACCAGGGAACTCCCGACCTGCCTGCTTTGGAGTGTTGTTGGTTGGAACTGACTTTCTTATAATCGACTGTGTACATCTTTATGCATTTGAGCATAAGTAGTGAGCTGGAGAGACGGCCCAGTGTGGTTACTTCTACTGCCACCTCTGACTCAACCTAGAATCACACGGACAAAGAGTCTCAAGGGAGGAGTGTCTGGATCGGTTTGGCCTGTGCTCATGTCTGTGGGTGATGCTTTGATTGCCTTAACTGGTGTGTGAAGACCCGGCCAGGAATGAGCAGCACCGTTCCCTAAATGAAGGCCTAGACCGTATTAGCGGTAGGGAAAGCTGGCTGAGCATTACGTAAGCACAGGGGCACGTATTTCTCTCCGCTCTTGACTGTTGAGGAAGCGTGCCTAGCTGCTTCAAGCTCCTGTTGCTGAGTGTAACCCGGAATTAAAAGCTAAAGTAAACCCTTTCTCCTCTAAGTTGCATTTCTGTTAAGGTTATTTTATCACAGGAACAGAAATGAAGGAAGGGTATGCAGTCAGCAAAGTGCATCCTTTGCAAGCGTGGGAACGCGCTTTTAGTCCCCAGAAGCCATGTGAGAAAGTTGAGTACACCAGTAAGTCCCTCTAATCCCAGTGCTGCAAAGGTTGAGACAGGCAGATCCTTGGGGGCCAATTGGTCAGCTAGCCTAGTTTATTGAACACAGAGGTTTTCAACCTGTGGGTTGAGACCTGTTTGGGGGTTGATTGACTCTTTCACAGGAATCACCTAGACCATCGGAAAACACAGATATTTGTATTACTAGTCATAATAGTCGCAAAATTATAACCATGAAGTAGCAACAAAATAATGTTATGGGGGGGGGGTGTCACCACGACATGAGGAACTGTATTAAAGGGTTGCAGCTGTAGGAAGGTTGAGAACCACTGAAGGCCAATGAGAGGCCTGGTCTCAATGAACAAGATGGACAGCTCCTGATGCAAAACAGTGCTTGAACATACATAGGCGAACTGGTACACACATCAGCATGCATACACACTTACATGTTTACACATAATGACGATGATGGTGATGGTGATGATGATGATGGTGGTGATAATGATGGCGATGAGGATGGTGATGATGGTGATGATGATGGTGTTGATGATGATGATAATAATAAGCCATAACGATGGCAAGGCAAGTAAGGCGCTTGCTACCAAGCTTGACAACCCTGGGGACCCTCATAGTTGAAGGAGAGTACTGATTCCTAAAAGTTTGTCTTCTGACTTCCATATGTGCACCATGGTGCACACATGTGTGCACATGAGTGCACGCATGCACACACACAGAGAGATACATACACAAAATAAATAAAATGTAATACAAATAAAAAGATAATAAAAATAAATCAATGTTTAGGTAGCCAGGACTCAGATGCTTTCTGAAGGCCTGTTCTTTCCCATCTGTATTTAACCTTAACCCTCACCACCTGTTATTTCTGCAAAGTCCTTTCCCATCTGACCCCCACCCTAGCCCCAAATATGAAGCTAAAAAGGAACCCAGGACTATTGAATGGTCTATCTAGACTTCAGGTCCCATGCCTTTCATTCTGGAAACTGCATTTGTAGCTCGGGGTTAAGAGCACATGAATGTTTTTGGCAGTCAGATCACACTGCTGACCTGTGCTGAGCATCCTGACAACCTGGCTCCCCAGGCTTTTCATATAAACTGTAACTCCACACAGCTCCATCTCCCCACACCTGTGCCTTTTGGACCCAAGGGCAGAACCTTACATTTGTTCCAATTAAATTTTATCTTGTTAAACTCAGTTCATCACTCTATCCTGTCAAAAATGCCTGAAGCCCTTATTAGGTTTTCCAAAATATATGCTATACTCCTACAAGTTTCCACCCAGCTTCCTACGCGTGCTTGAATGCATTTTCTCTGGCAACCCTGTTCTCTGCATCCAGGGTTTAAAGATGCACAAGACCCTTGCTGCTGCCTTCAGAGAGTTCTCAGACTCGTAACAGGCATGTGGTATCGTATGCCTGTAAGCCTAGCACTTGCAAGAGAGAGGAAGGGGTATCAATCATTCAAGGTCAAGCTTGGCTTGCATAGTGAGTTTGAGGCTAGCTCGAGACCCTGTCTCAAAGCACAACAAATGGGTTGGTGACATGGCATCTTCAGTAAAGATGTTTGTCCCTAGGACGAATGCCCTGGGTTCCATCTTTGAAACCCACAAAGTGAAGGGAGAGAACTGATTCCCCAAAGTTTTCCCTGACTTCAGCATGAGTGTGGCACACACACACACACACACACACACACACACACACACAAAGAGAGAGAGAGAGAGAGACAGAGAGACATAGAAATAGAGACAGAGAGACAGACAGAGATAGAGACAGAGACAAAGAGAGACAGACACACAGACAACACATGCATACACACACACATTCACCTGCTCCCTACACAAAATAAATACATAAAAATGCAATGAATACCCAAAATACACATGCACACGAAACAAACAACAGCAACAAATTGGTGTAGCGGCTCATACAAGTGATCCCAGCACTCCAGACGCTGAGGCAGGAGGCTCTAAGCAAGCCTGGGCTACTTAGTGAGCTCCAGGCTAGCCTTAGATGCAGTATAAGATATCTGGTCCTAGCATATAAAACAAAGCATGCCTTACATTTAAGGCAAGAGTGATGGTATATGTTTGTTATTCAGCATGAGCGTGTGGGAGATGGAGACGGGGGATCAGAAGTTCAAGTTCAGACTGGGCTACAGGAGGCCCCATCTTAACAAACAAACAAACAAATGAACAAAGAAACCAAAGACAAGAGCTACCCGGTGTAGTACATGCAATAAACAACTGTTTTATGAGACCAGGTAGAAGAGTACCCTCATGTATTAGAGCTTCCCGACAGAATGGAGTCTAAAGGAAGGTTCCCCTCTGTGGGCAGCATCTGCCTTGAATCCTACATTAAGATTAGACAGCAGGGATGTGTGGGGGAACTGACAGCAGCGTATTACTTCACTGACAGTCAGGGTTGGCTTGGTTGATTTGGCTGGCTTAGCAGGTATCTTCTTCCTCTCTTGCTGCTACATGTGTGTCCCCCCTGAGACCAGTAGATGATCTTCCCCAGAATGGGAGGACATTTTTCCTGTCAGGAGTAAAGCAGACACTGTACGTCCCTACTAGAACGTCTAAAGCAAGCCCCGAAGAGTAGGAGAGTAGGGGTTCTAGGGTGTGCTATGGGATTTCAGGGATAGGGCTGTTCTAATTCACTTTTCTGCTGCTGTGATTAAATGCCATGACCAGGACCAAAGGGACAAAGGATTTATTTCATCATATAGGTCATAGTCCGCCACAGAGGCAGGAAATAAAGGCAGGGGTAGCTTGGAGGAAAAGGGTCATTTTGGTTCATGGTTCAAGAAGAAACAGTCTGTTATGACAGAGTTCATGGCAGTGGGGAGATATGGCTGCCATATCTTGACAGACCAGAAAGCAGAGAATAGACAGGAGACAGAGGGACAGAAAAGAGAGGGCAGAGAGGAAGTGGAGGACAGACAGACAACAGAGAACAGACAAGAAGCCGGGAACAAAGCAGACAGGAAGGAGGGATGAACTATCATATCTGGAGGTTCACTAGTGTCCAGCCATCTGGTTTCTCTAGCAAGGCTCCATCTTTTTAAACAGTCCACAAGCTCTCAAAACTGTGACACCAGCTGGGGACCAAGTGTTCAAACATATGGGCATGTGGGTGAGAGTTCACACTCAAATCACACCAGTGAACAAGATGAAAGATATTGAGGGCTTGAGGATGCTGAGCTGTAGAGATACAGATTGAGCAGCATAGAGACAGATGGTAGGTTTTCCATAGTCACTGGGCATATGAGACAGCACCTGATTGTTGTCTGGGTCTATACTCTTTGGGGAAATTCACTGAGACTCTGATGCAGAGTCTTATGTATTTGATTGGCTGTGGAGACCAGGGGTACCTTTGATGAAAACTGGCCCATCGTTAGTGAGCATGAACAACACAAACATGGCCACAGATGAGCAGCCTGTGGGCTCTGTGCAGTGACAAATCAGCCCCATTAGGAAAGCATGTCAGTATGAGCGGCGTTGTGCATCTGTGCATTATCCTGATGCCTCGTGTCTCCACCCCCAAGTGGATGCGTGCTCTGTTTGAGTCCCTTGGCATGCTGCAATGCAGATGGCTTGACGGGCCCAGCTGCCTGATCACGAGGGGCAAATACTGTAGATTTTTACCCATCCAGAAGGAAGTGAAACATCGCTCTATGCCCTCTGATTCATCCACTTCTTCCAGGATTATTATATTTCCTCCCGGGGACTGGAGACAGTGCTGTCGTCTCTGACTCTGTCATTATTTTCTCCCTTCTGAAGGTCTCTCATAACTTTATCTAGAGACCTGATGGACTTGCGAACACTGAGGCTTCTGAGAGTAAGCCTCAAGGAGCTGCAGATGGACGAGACCTGGCTCCAGTCATTACGTCCAAGGGCATTCACTAGTTTCACTGTTACTCCTGAAATGAATCATCATTCCTATGAAACCACCAGACAAAGTCACATAGTAGAAGACACTGCGTGGCAGTTGGTTTGTGATTGTGTGTACAGTTAGACAGCGGTGAGAGAGAGAGAGAGAGACTATATTAATTACACTCTAGTTTGAATGCTTGACATAAACAACTTAAAGGGGGGAGGATTGATTCCGGCTCCTGGTTTTGTAGGGCTCACACCATGGTGGCTTGACTTGGTATGCTTGAACAGACTGTCATGGTGGCTGGAAGTTGTATCAGAGAGACCCTCTTATATCTCATTGTGAACAGGAAATAGAGAGAGTACGTACAGGAAGTATCCAGGGAAATATATAGCCTTATAATAACTGGTTTTTTAAACATCAACTTGTCACAAATTAGAATCACCTGAATAAGGAGTGAGCTCTCAACTGAAGAACTGCCCCATTGCCTTAACTGATGTTGGAAGTCCTACCTAAATGCAGACCTCACCTCCTGCTAGTGGCCCACATAAAAAAAAAGCATGTTAGAAGAAAGACTACTGTTTTTTGCTGGATTGGATTTTCCTCTTCGAAGCAAGTTCATCTGCCCTGTTGCTGCTGCAGCTGATTTCATGGCTGACATTAAAACCAGGGCTCCCAGTTTTCCATCATTGACTAAAGACTGGTGGATGTTCAGGAGCCTTCCAGGTTTTCAGCATCAGATCGGTACTGCTAAGCCACTTGGTCTTGAGGACTGAGAAACTACTATGTTGTGGACCTCTCCACCATGAGACAGCCACTGAGAGAGACTACTCCAGGTCCTGAGACGTCAAACCTCAAGGACCAAGCAACTACTGGGTTCTCAGCTTCTCTGGTATGATTCAGTTGCTGTTACTATTCCAGGATAATCTGGTTTAGTACATTGTACATACATAGACACATACATAGACCCACATGTCTGTGGGTGGGCGTGTATATGAGGTACATATATGCATGTGGAGGCCAGAGGACAACTTTAGGGTTCTCTTAGTTTTTGAGGCAAAGTCTTTCATTTGACTCCAGAGCTCACTGATCCAGCGAGGCTGGTTGTTCTTGTGGTCCTCAAGTTTCTAGCTTCCTAGCTCTGGAATTACAAGTGTCTACTACTATGGCTGATCTTTTTTTGTGTGTGTTCTGAAGGTTGAACTTAGGTCCCCATGCTTCTGTGGCAAGCACATCACTCAGCCATTTCCCCATCACTCAGCCATCTCCCCATCACTCAGCCTAGTCACTTCAAGCTTTTATACCCTTCTAGAGTAGCTCCAGAAACCTTGGGCCAAGTAGTGAACAGACAAGCCTGTGAGGCACATTTCATATTCAAACCATGACACAGCCAAGCCAGCTCATGCTGAACTGCAATTAGGCCAGGCTCCTGCTAGACATATGCCTTGGAGAACTTAGTGAGGCTCGAGACTGGCACCAAGGAGTGGGCTGGTTAGTTGTTTCTGTAGACATGCTCGCTGAGATGGGGAGGAAGAAAAGGCTGTTCCTCGGAACTCATCCATAAAACCAAACCAAGATCAGGTTAGTGTGCATTAGCCCTGGAGAACCTGAGGATAGGAGATCTCCTTTTCCTCTCTCCTCCTTTTCTTCCTCCCTCTCTCCCTTCCTTTCCTTTGTGCTAAGACCACAGACCTCAAGCACCGGGGCTATATAGGTGGCCCAGTATGCCAAGAACTGACACAACAACCCCTTACAAAAACATGAGCTAGAGTATGCACAAATACATGTGTGCATGTGTGTACATATACATGTGGAGGCCATAAGACAATCTCCTACCTTTGTTTTTAAAACAGGAATTTTTACTAGCCTGGACCTTGCCATGCTTCCTTAGGCTGGCTGGCCAGCAAGCTCTACCTCCTCAGTCCTGGAATTACAAGGCCACACAACACACCTTGTTCTTAAGGGTTCCAGGGATCATACTCAGGTCCTCCTGTTTGCAAGGGAAGCATTATATTGACCAAGATATTACACCAAGCCATGTTATTAGCCTTTTGTCTAGGATCCCTGGGATCATTAGCCCTGAGACTCTGGGGAACCCGAGGATAGAAAATCTTCCATCCCTCTCTCCTCTCTCTTTCCCCCTTTCTCCATCCTTACATCACTTTCTTCCTTTCTTCCCCCAGTTTTCTTCCTTCCAAGTAAATACCAATCCAAGCTTTAAACCCCAGTTGGACAGACCGCTTCCCCAACTCCCTCAGAACACACATCAGTACCCAGAACTCCTTGAAGATAAGAAAAGAGACTTCATCACATAGCCCACCCATAGGTAGGGATGAAGCAAGTGGTTGGAAGGGCTTGCAATATACTCCCATACACTGGGCTACTTGTGGTGATTCTTATCTCTACCTCTGAAGTGCTGGGATGACAGAAAGCTGGGCGTGGGAGCTCACACCTGTAATGCTAGCATTTAGGAGGACAAGGCAGATTACCAGCCTAGGATATAGAAGATCCTGTCTCAGCAAAACAACCAAACTAAATAAACAAACAAAACAAGAAAGTCATCTGAGATGACTAACCCAAGTCCTAATTTCTTTGCAAGACTGTGGCCAGTAATAATATGTATCTCTGCTCAAACTAGGTCTATTTCTTTTCCAGGGCATCTAATATTTCATGGTAATTCCTTAAATATATAAATATAATATATACACACATTCTATATGTGTAATTGTATACACATTTCTGTTCAACAATATTTGGTTACTGAATGAAGAGGATTTGATACTGTCTGGTGTCATTCTTGTATCATTTGTTCCATGGCTCTTCATGGTAGGGCCTCAGAATGAGGAGTCCATGACAGGATTGGCTAATTTGAGAAGGCTAACACGCAGATGCTGTGTTGGTATGAATCGGAATATTGTCCTGTACATCTATTCTGTCCTCTCTCACCACACCAAGCAAAATCAGACTTCCTCTTTCAAAGACTAATTAGCAAAGAGTTAATTAAGTCTCCAGTTTCTCTACAACAGTGGTTCTCAACCTTCCTAATGCTGTGACCCTTTAATACAGTTCTTCCTGTTGAGGTGACCCCCAACCATAAACATATTTTATTGCTACTTTATAAATATGCTTTTGCTACTGTTATAAATTGTAATGTAAATATATGATCTGCAGGATATCTGACATGTGATCCCCAAAGGGGTTGTGACCCACAGGTTGAGAACTGCTGCTCTATCTAAATCCTACCTTTCTCTCCTTCCTGATGAAGCAAACTTTGGATTAAATTCACTTCACTAGAGAGAGAGAAAGGAAGTAACGGAGAACAGCAACAGACATGGTGAGAATTTTTTACATGGGCTGGAAGTAACTACTGAAATTAAATGTATAGGTTATTTGTGGGGTTTTATTAGTCAATGTACTCCTGTTCCCACACATGTGCATAACTGGAAACAGACTATCCTGGCTTTGAAAAGATCACTACAACACAGTGGATGATTCATGTAGCTGGGTGAGTGGGATGCATGGGTTTTTGGATTTTGTATGTGTGCATGATTTAAAAAAGGATCCAGTATATAGCTTTCAGTGGGCTGATTAATACTTCCTGGGAACCTTTTGTCTTTCATTAGGGGATTGATGAACCAAGCCAGAGCTCCTGTCCTAGGGAGGCATAAGCTACCCGTTATACATAAATACTGTGAATCTATAATCTTTCAACATAATGGTTTAAAACAATAATGAACTAATGTTTATCTTAGGCCTTCTAGACCATGTGGTACCTGATTCTTTCTCTCTCTCTCTCTCTCTCTCTCTCCACACACACACACACACACACACACGCACACACACACATTGTGGCTTTCTTATTCTCTACATAATAGTGATGCATGCAGGAATTACAACCTATTCTGCTTTTCAGTTTTTGTGCTGTTGGGATGGAGCTAAGTCTTCTTTTGCATGCCAGGCAAATGCTATGCAACTGAGCCAGCCCCTAACTCCTCACTGAGAGAGTCTAAGCAAGCACCCTACTTCAGCTCCTCACTGGGGGATTCTAGGCAGGTACTTTACTGTTGGGTCATCACCCCAACCAAGAGAATTCTAAGTAAGTGTCCAGCTGCTGAACTGTACACCAGCCCACTCAGGAATGTCCTCCTTTGATTGGAATGAATGACAAGCATTAGACTGTTCATAAAGAAATTTACCTTAACTGTAAAAGTATTTCTTCCAAATGGAGACCCTCTCCCACACATGTTCTATTGCTTTAAGCTGCAGGTTATGGTGAATTCATTCATCCTCCGTAGTCCTTTCCTGGCTAAACATGCAGTCTACTCCAATGTGCTTTAAGAATAATCTGCCTCAGGCTGGAGAGATGGCTCAGAGGTTAAGAGCACTGACTGCTCCTCCAGAGGTCCTGAGTTCAATTCCCAGCAACCACATGGTGGCTCACAACCATCTGTAATGGGATCTGATGTCCTCTTCTGGTGTGTGTCTGAAGACAGCAACAGTGTTCTCATATACATAAAATAAATAAATCTTTAAAAAAAAAAAAAAAGAAAAAAGAACAATCTGCCTCCATTCATATGTGTGTATGGCCTTTTGTGTCTGGTGCTTGCCTACCCCTGTTGTCTAAACACTTCTGTGCCTTTTCACTTTAGTTCTGGTAGGAGTTGGCTTGCACTAGCTTTATCTGCCTGAGCTAGACCATGCAAGCCATGTGCCATGCTGGCTTATTTTAGTTCACCTGTAAGCTGCTATTTGAGAAGGTTAAGGGTAGGTCAAATTGCAGGGGGTCATTTTCAAACCCTGGTTTTATCCTCTCCCCTGTTAAGCGGTTTAGGAGCAAAGATGTAAAAGCTACTCAGAAAGGTGTTTAACATGTAGAGTGTGTATGTGTTGTGAATATGTGTGTGCATGGATGTACTCGTGTGTGTGTGTGTATGCATGCACATGTGTGTGTACAGGTGTGTGCACACACATGTATGTGTGTATGTGTGTATGTGTATAGCAAGCTGTCAATCTTGAGTGTCCTTCAAGTGTATTCCACCTTATTTTTGAGAAAGGGGAACTCATTGATTTAATTAGACTATCTGGCCAGAGAGCCCCAGGGATTCTCACTCCCTCCCCAGCTCCAGAATTACAAGAGTACACTGTTACACCTGGCTTTGATTACATGCACTCTGGGGATCAAACTCAGGTCCTCATGCTTATATGACAAGAACTTTGCTGGCTGAGATATCTTCCCAGCCTCCCACACCTACTGGGATGTATAGTAAATATTTATTGTTTTGTTGTTCCTCTTGACCAAAGATAGGGCCCTGCAGATAAGACAAGAGGACTCTGCATTTTAGATATCCTCTCAGCTGTCATTAAGGAGCGTTATGAAGCAAACAGAATCCAAATCAGATACCAACGGGGATCATAATTTGCAGCACATGTTCTTCTTGTGAGCAGGATCAGGAGATTATTTTCATTAGAAAAATAAGACCAACAGGCTAGAGAGATGGCACAGAGGTTAAGAATGCCTGCTGCTCTTATAGGCAATCCACTTTCTACTCCCAGTGCCTATGTCGGGCAGCTCACAGCTACCTGTAACTCCAGTCTGGGTATCTAATGCATTCTCTGACCGCCAAGGGACCCTACATGCATGTGGTGCACACACACACACACACACACACACACAGGGAAATAAAAATAAACCTTTAAAATGATGAAAAAGGACAAAGAAAAATAACAAAATTTGTTTTCTATAGGTAGAGAGAACAGTTAAAGTTTGTTTTCTTTACATTTATTTTTTAATGTATTTATTTCCATTTTATGTACATTGGTATTTTGCCTGCATGCATGTCTGTGTGAAGGTGTCATCTTGGATTTACAGACAGCTGGAGGCTCCCATGTGAGTGCTGGGATTTGAATACACGTTCTCTAGGAAGAGCAGTCAGTACCCTTAACCACTGAGCCACTCCTCTAGCTCAAGCAGTTGAAGTTTTGTAAAACATTCTGTAGATAAAATTTAACTCTCAGTCTTCATAGAGCTTTAAAGTGTGACAAAACAGTAAACTTGAAAGTATATCTCTGTCTTTCTTTCTTTGTTAACAATACATATGTGTGCATGTCTGTGTTCACATGAGTGCAGGTACCCATGGAAGAAGGGGTCAGATGCCCTCCAGCTGGAGATACAGATGGTTGTGAGCCATCTTCCATGGGTACTGGGGACCAAACTCAGATCCTCAGCAAGAACTTCAAATGTGCTCCTAATTGCTGAGCCATCTTTCCATTTCTGATTAATACACTCTTAATGGAAATACCCTGGCTGGTGGCCAGCCCCTAGTCAGTGAAAAAAAAAGTTGAAATTATGAAAAGCGCTTAGCCAACAAGGCCGGCTTTGATGACTAGAAAGGAATCATTGACAAGAGGACAATGTTTACTTGAGAGTACTGATAGAGTGATTGCCAGATATCCAGAGTTAATTTTCTTCGAATTCACATCCCTCCTTCCAATTTTGTTGGAATTGGTAATTTGATCCACAATCATATTTCTAAAGATCACAACAATTCCCAGAGGAGCTGTTTCAGAATGTTTTAGTGTTTGTTAAAAAAAAAAAAAAAAAGTGTTTATTATCAACTTGTGAATTTGTAATTGCTAAAAAAATTCATTAAATTCTAATTGTTTTCCTGGGAGAAAATAATGATGCAAGGGACACAGATAGCACCATTGATGCTCTAGGGAGTCAAGAGCGAGGGCATGTCAAGAGCTGCCTTCTGGAGTGTGTAACCACAGCACTCGGGAGGAGCTGCAAGCAGTAGGACCGGGAGTTCAAGGCTGCCCTTAACTACATATCTAGCTGGGGTTACATGAGATCCTGTCTCAAACAGACCAAACACAAAACAACACGCAAACATACACATAAACATGTCTTCCATTATCAGAATGGCAAAAAATTCTTTTCTAGGAAACAAGATCCCTTTTTGGTTAGTACTAAGCTCCAGCCTTTTCTTTCTCCCAGCAGGAGACTAACCCCCCCCCACCCCCCAAGAAATTCTGTTCTCTTGGAGGCCTATTGTTTCAGTACTCTGATAGCTAAAGGGAGGGCTACAAGTCTCTGTCTCTGTCTCTCTTTAAATTTATATTTATTTATTTACCTCCCAAACGTTGCTCCCCCTCCTGATAACCCCCTTCCCCACCACCCTTCAATTCTCTTCTGAGAGGGTGGGGTCCCCTGGGTATCCCCCCACCCTGGTGCATCAAGTCTCTGCCAGATTAGATGCATCCTCTCCCACTGAGGCCAGCCAGATAAGGCAGTCCTGTTGGGGAATGGATAACAGAGTCAGGCTACAGCTTTAGGGAGAGCATCCACTGCAGTTGTTGGAGGCCAAGTGTCTCTCTTCAGAACATTCTTTTTTCTTTTAGGATGGTCATGCACACACCTGTTGAATTCTGTTTCCATGCCTTGGTTTGATACCTCACTCTGTCTCAACTCTGATATGGCTGTCTAGAGGCAGACAAAGTGCAGGACTTTGGGAAAAGACCATGTATACACATCCTGAGAGTCCTAGTTTCATTTCTGTCTGTTGCTACAAGAAAATACCCCAACAAAAATCAATGGAGAGAGAGAGAGAGAGAGAGAGAGAGAGAGAGAGAGAGAGAGAGAGAGAGATTATCCTACCTCAAAATTCCAGATTAGTCCACCGTAGCAGAGAGAAATTACTGCATTGTTATGTAGTACTTAGACTGCTTTTTCTACTCTAATACAGTTCGGGGTCCCCAAATGGGGTATGGTGATATCCACAATAGCCTGGGTCTTCCACCACATCACTTAGTACAATCAAAACATTCCCCTGTAGACACACCAACAGCTCAAACAGATCTGGACACTCTTTCATTGAGACTCTCTTCCCAGGTGATTCTGGAGTGTGTCCATATGGTGGTTTGCATGAGATGTCCCCCATAAGTCTCAGACAATTGAATACTTCCGGCCCCAGTTGGTGGCCCTTTGGGAAGGCTTAGGAGGTGTGTCACTGCTGGGGTTGGGGACAGGCTTTGGGGTTTCAAAAGAGTGAACTCCTTCTGCTTCTTGTTTGTGGTTTGGGAGAGATGGGAGCTCTGAGCCACTGTTCCAGCTACCTGCTTCCTGCTGCCTCAGTAAACATTTGCTCCAGTCCCCAGAACTGCAATCACAAAATAAACTGTTTCCTCCATAAGTGGCCGTAGTCATGGTGTTTTATCACAGCAATAGAAAAATAGCTAAGACAGTCCAGTTGACCAAACTAAGCATCAAACTGAGTCATCATAGAGGTCACCCGTGCTATCTCAGTACCAACAGTGTCGCTCCCTCCTTGAACCTAATAAAAAGGAAGGTGTTTAGCATCCTGGGATCATGTTATCCACGTGTCAGAGGGCTCCAATGAAGAGTGTTTTCATGTCATTTTCTGGGCCACATGTCTTGGGTCTAAATGGGGGCACTGACAGTTAAAAATTTATGATTCTTTTTCATAAGGGGGAATTTTAATGTTTTTCCCTTGACAGTTTGTTTGTGAAATGAAATTTCACAAGAAAGAAACTTTTAAACCTTCTGGCTCCATATTGAGTGTAAATGATCATGGTAACATTAGGAGTTGTATTTAAATATATTCCAGGACAAATGCTCATAGGAGACTCTGGGAGATGTAGTCTTACGTGTCCAAAGGAATCTTATTCTCTAGAGAGAATTGTGGGTCAGATGAACAAGTGCTGAAGTCAGTGTCCTTAAGATTATAGAAAAACAAGTAAGGGCCAGCAGGATAAAGGAGGAAGATAATGTATTCAAACAAAAAAAATTGGGACTGGAAAGTTGGTTCAGTGGCTAAGAGAGCCTGTCTCAAGCCTGACAACCTGAGTTTGACCCTTGGAACCCACGAGGTGGAAGGAAAGAACTGACTCCTGCAAGTTGTCCTCTGGTGTGGCGAGCCAACAGAAGGCGGCTATCATCCTTGCAGCCATCTTGAGTCGTATACCCTGACAACAGACTTGATTACAACAGCCTACAACAGCTGAGCACACTCTGATAACATCCTGCTTTAGATACCCAGGATTTTCCCTTGGGTGTGTGAGACTTAAAGGTGTGTGACTTAAGGGCGTGACTTAGAGATCAGATTTAGAGACAAGGCCTAAGGGCATGACTTAAAGGTGTGACTTAGAGGCGTGGCTTAGAAGTGAGACATATAAAAGGCGAGAGGCAGACAGAAGAGTAGAGTACAACTTGGAACTAGGAATTAGGTTAGAGTACAACTATGAGTAGGAATTAGGCATTGAGGAAGAAGACACTTGGACTAGAGAACTCAGAAGAAGAATTATTAGGTAGTAGGCACTTAGCACTTGGAGAAAGAACTTGGAGGCACTAAGGACTAGGAACTAGGGGCTAGGAACTAGGGACTAGGAACTCAAGACTTGGAACTTAAAGAGAAGAAAAGAGACTGAAGAATAAACAGGATTGAATCACACTCTGCCTGGTCTCCATTCTTCACATCCGTCCTCACTCTCTCTCTTGCTGAAACCCCGGCCTGCAGACCGAAGCTACTTGGGGCAGTGCAGGCTAACAGTTTAGCCCACAAGGCTTTTGGCAGTGCGGGTTTCAACATTGACAGAACAGTCCAAGACATTTTGGCCCCCAAATGTGGGCCAGCTCGGGCCGCAACACTCTGACATTTATAACTATGCTATGGCACACACACACACACACACACACACACACACACACACACACACTGTGGGGCAAGCAGACCCGTGTCACCAGACAAAATCTGGGAAGGTCGGGCAGATTAAGAAACCCCAGCAATTCTCATAATTGAGAATGGTAGGCATTTGAATCTGCTTGAGACCAGATTCCTGCCCTGGAGCATGTGACCACGATACCCCACATGAGAACTGCGACAACTAGTAGTCACGTAGCATAGAGCTCAGAGTTCTCCATGCTCATGAGGTGTCTAGATGAGATTCCTCAAAGATCCAGCCAATAAGCTTCTCTTCCCAGACATTCCTTCCTGCAAAAGGTATTTAATCTCTGGTCCACCCTGAGTAAGTTGTGTATGTACCATTTTCATCATGAATAAACAGCTTGAACAAGCAAGGACTGACTGTCTTTCTCATCAAGAAGCCTTTGTTACCAAGCTGCTGCTCGGACGCTCACCCCTGAGCTAAGCCAGATTTCTCCCCACCTCCCCCTGGCTTCATTGCTGCATGAGTGCCTTGCAGTTTTGGAGCCCCAGCATTGGCCTTAGCTTACGCCATTTCCCACCCAGGCTGGGGCCCTCATCTTAGGCTGCCTTCTGCCTCCCCTGAGCAGGTGTCAGTGTTCAGCGAGCCAGGTACCACCATGGTGGAGAGGACAGAATGTATCCTAGTGCTCCTGCATTTTGTCTGCCTGAGTCACACCCCTCAGCAAAGAGGCAGAACTCAGACCTACAACACACATAGGGGTTTTTGAGATAGGATGTCTCTTCTGTGTGTAGCCTGGCTGTCCAAGAACTCATTCTGTAAACCAGGTTGGCCTTGAATGCACAGAGATCTACCTGCCTCTGCTTCCCTAGGGCTGGGATTAAGTGCCACTACTGACTGGCAAAAAGGAAAATCTTTCCTCAGAGAGTCATTGAGGAAAACACTTGGCATTGACCTGTGCCCTACACACACACACACACACACACACAGAGAGAGAGAGAGAGAGAGAGAGAGAGAGAGAGAGAGAGAGAGAGAGAGAGGAGAGAGAGAGAGGCTCTCATCACCACCATCCCCACAAATATGGAATTTAATTGGAATCTATATAGAACTGTATGGTTATACCTTCAACTGCTCAGTTCCAGCCTGGGAGAGAATCAGTTTAGTAATGTGTGAAAATTAAAAGATTTTAGTTGGCTAGAGTAAGCTCAGTGTGCATCAATATCATAGGACATTTGCCAACAAGAGAAAGAAAGGCATTGGCACAATCAGGCAACCACAGCCTGGATTAATCAAGGCAGATAGTCTGGAATGAACAAAGTGGCAGGTTCATTGTATATGTCCTGTGCCCAGTTCTCAGCATATTGCTCTGAGCTGGACCTGATAGTCTGGCGATAAGTGAGGAAGGCAGCCTTGCAAGGCCCTGATGTTTGTGAGGAATGTTTTATGTTCTCAGCTCTCAGGTCGGCTCTGAATCATAAGGAAAAGACATTCATCCAAATACACACACACACACACACACACACACACACACACACACACACACACACAGAGTTCGTTTGTTTTGAAACAAGGCCTCACATATAGCTCACACTGGCCTCAAAGTTACAATGTAGCCAGAGATAACCTTAAACTTTTTTTTTTAAACTAGTTATTTTTATTATTTTATAAAATTTTGTGTATATGTGTGAGTCTATGTGTGGCTGAGTGCAGGTGTCCAAAGAGGCCAGAGAGGGCATTAGATCTTCTGGAGCTGGAATTACAGGCAGTTGTGAGCTGACAGATTCGGGTGCTGGGAACCAAACTTGAGTCCTCTGCAAGGTCAGTTTACAGTAACCACTGAGCCACCTCTGTTTCCAGCTTATCCTGAACTTCTAATCCTCCTGCTTGTACCATGAAAGTGCTGGGTTATAATCATGCCCTATGTATGCAGTGCTGGAAGCGGAGTGCTGAGTGCGGAGTGCTGAACGCAGGGCTCCATGTGTGCATTGCAAACACTCAGGGCTGGTGATGTTTTCCATCATGCCTTTGCAACGAAGCCTCCATGAAAACCCAAAGGCTAGGACTGGAGAAATGACTTAGCAGCTTAGGGTAGCAGTGTTCATTCAGACATGAGTTCCGTGATCAACACCTGTTGTGGATAGCCCTAGCTTCTTGTTGTCATGGTAATTCCACTCCTGGGAGGGGCTACGGAGGAGGAGTGAATCTTGTGAACCTTCTGTCCAATTGAATTTGTTAAGTAAAGGCTAGAGCCAGTGATTGGGCAGTAGAAGAGGAGTGGGAGGAGCCGGAGGTGTGGGAGGAGCCAGAAGAGCCGTTGGAGTAGTGGGCAGTTGGGGGAAGGACAGAAGAAGAAGATCATGACCTAGAAAACTGCAGGTTGTAAGGGATCTCATAGCTGGGGAATAGAGTAGTGCAATGGTAAATCTGCCCAATCTAGGCATGCAGCATACATTTGTAATTAATTGAGTTGTGTTTTCCTTGACTGGACTTCCTTGGGTCAGAGATTTACCGCAACAAACACCCACATCAGGTGAATCTACATGGTACACATAAACTCACACAGGCATGAATACACACACATACACATAAATAAACTTTGGGGGCTGGAAGGACAACTCAGAAGTTCAGAGTGCATATTGTTCTTCTAGAGCTCTTGAGGTTGGGTCTCCGCACTCAAGTCTGGTGGTTCACAATCGCCTGTAGAGGTGATTTGTTGTCTCTGCTTTCTACCAGCACCAAAATTTACCAGAATGCACCTAACACTGCCATATAAATAATTTTAAAAACTTAAAAGGAACACTTAAGAAACTGAGGTAGGAGGCATAGTTCAAGGTCAAACTGAGATGACACCCAGGGAGTAAAAGAATGTCATGATTTAAGTGTGAAAGGCTCCCCCACTGGCTCACATGCTTGAACACTTGGTTTCCAGCTGTTGGAGGTATTTTGTGTAGCCCTTAGGAAGCAGACCTTCGCTGTGGGAAATGGGTCGGATTGGACAGTTTGGAGAGGACACGGAATCTCCACCCATTTCCCCATAAAGACCCTACTCGTCCATGTTTTCTAGGTGTTCATTTGTACCCAAGGGAATATCCTTGATAATAAATGGATGTGAGTGATGTTTCCTTGAGATGTGAGCCACCCTAAAAATTAATGGACCCAAGAAATGCACTCTGGGAATCCCTGATTTAGAGCTGGTGGGTCAGAAGAGCAGGGCTTGGGACTGACATCTAACATGAAAACACTTTGTGAGCTCAGACACTGGACTTAGATACTGGGATCGTATACCATGACACGAAGATCGTGTCCAAGAATGGAATCACAGAACAGTTGGCTGGTGAAGTATCATTTGGTTGGTATGTGGGGAAATCCTGTCCTCTCACATCTGGTGTCACAGCACGTTGAGTGGTGCATGCAACCAGAAAAATGTTCTGTTTATTTCCCAATTACATGGAGTAATCAAGTTATAGTATTTGAGATTAGTCCTTGCACAAGAAAATGCATCCAAATCTTACAGCTATCAAAGGAAAAGGCCTCGATAAACATTACCATGAACAAGTTTTGATGCTCAAATCACCACCTCTAAACTCCCAGTAATTCAAAACAAATTTGGTCAACCATGTTTGCTATCAAAAATGGTATTACAAAATTCTCAGCGCTTCAAAAGCCAATCAAAGATTACATGGCTGAGAAATTGGAGGCTAAAAGGCATTAGAAAAAGAGCTAGGCTTGTAGGAGGCTTGACTAGCGTTGGTAAGGTCCTGGCTCTGGCCATCAGCCTGGCACAAACAACCACAAGACAGCAATAATAGCAAACCCCACAAACAACAGTAATAACCACTATCACCAACAACAATAACACTACTCAACAGATAACCATAGTAACAACAGTGACGCAGCATAACAACAACAAACTCCAGTAGAGAATAGTAACAACTGAAGCAAACAATAACAACTCCAACAATGGTAACAAAGAGTAACAACATCAAACAACTACCAAAACAAAACCACACAAAACAGTAAAAAGGGACAAGAGCCCATTCATTAATAAAAGTCTGTGTTCTTTTCTAGTTTTGTTTTGTTTTTGTTGTCCTGAGGACCTTTATTCTGAAGGAACATTCACTTGGTACTGAATCTGGTGTTTATAATATTAGATTTATTTTTTTCAAACAAGGTATCCTACTTTTCATTTGCTGTGACAATGACTCTGACAAAAGCAACTTAAGGGAGAAAAGGTTCAATTTGGGATCATGGGTCTTGGGTGTAGTTTACCAGGGCAGGGAAGTCATGGCTGCAGGAGCTTGAGGGAGCTGGTTATGTTGTGTTCACAGTCAGAAATCAGAATGATGAATGTCTGTACTTGACTCTTTTATTCTTTTTTATACAGTCCAGGGTCCTAGAAGAGGGACTGGTGCCACCCACAGTGGTCAGGTCTCCTCACCTCAGTTACCCTAATGAAACATTCCCCCACAAGGATGTTCTGAGGCCCAATCCCAAGTGATTCTAGATCTCATCAAGTTAACAACAGATTAACTTATCACAGGTTTTCCAAAGTGTAAAAGATTCTGGTTCCATGAAAACTAAATACTTTTTCTTTTTCACTCACTGGGGTTTAGAGAAATTTAAAGCAGATGTGGCCTGTGTTATAATGTTCCATAACCTACACTGAGGACAGGAGACAAATTCAATTTCAGCCAAGAAGCGTGCTTGAGAGAATGGGGCAAGAGCTTGGAGAGAAATGTTAGCCAGTTGCTGGAAGACTCAGGGGCTTGTGGGGATACCATTACTCATATCTCAACTTCTTTTTTTTTTTTTTTTTTTTTTTTTTTTTTGTATTCAACTTTTTTCCCCTGAAAGAAAGAGCACTTTAAATGCCCCCATTCTTCCGCATACAGTTCAAATATCTGGAAAGAGCTGTAGAGTGAAAAATTATAAAGGCCATTTTATGAAATATGTGTAGATTTCTTTGCCCTTAGACCCGGGCAGAAAAATGCAAGTTCCAGAAAGCGGAACTGAATGTAAGATTTTCACTACCCCAGGACACATTCCGGGTGAAGGACATTGCCCCTGAATCAGAGGACACTTGCTGGATTACATTCCTCAAGCCTCAGGCAGCAGGCCCACCTGTGTGTGTGTGTGTGTGGGGGGTGGTAGTGGTGGAAGTAGGAAGACACATTCCTGACCATAAAAAAATACAAGCCATCTAGGTGGGGCTGTGACTGGAGGAAGTGAGAAATATTTTGTAATGACGGTATAGGGGACAGTTACTTGGTAAGACTACATTTTTGAGAAAAATGATTGTACTGAGTAATTTCCATGGCTATTAACCTTTCAGGGTGGGTTTCTCTGGAATGTTTCGCTATTCTTATGTTATGTATCCTTGGCAACCCCTCACCCCCTCCCCACTCCCCTGGTTTGTGGTTCTGCTCTTTAAAAGACCCCTTAACCCATCACTCGAGGCCAAACCTTGCTCTTCAGAGAGAGAGCTTGTGGTTTGACCGCTGGCCAATTTCCCTAATAAAGCCTCTGTTGATTGCATCCAAGGTATGGTTTCTTGTGATCTTTGGGTGGTTGTGATCTCCTGAGACTTGAGGAAAGGTCTCCCGAGTATGGGGGTCTTCAGAGCCACCAGGCATTTGCTGTAACTTCCTCTTGGCCTTAGTGATATTGGCATGTGTGATGGTTAGTTTTTAAATGTTAACCTCCTGCAACCTAGAAGCATGTGGGAAGAGTCTTAATTAAAGAGTTATCTGGATCGGGTTGACCTGAGGACATATCTGTGGGGAAATTTCTTTTTTTCTTTTTTTTTTTTATTGTTAATTGATCCACTCCACTATGGGAGACTCCATTCTTCAGGCTGGGCCCTAAACTTTCTAAGAGTGAAGAAAGCCAGCTGAGCACATGGGCAGGTAGCAGATTGCATGTGTTTCTCCTCTCTTGATAGGTGATGACCTATGTTCGTGCCTTGGCTTCTCCAACATGAAGAACTGTAATTTGGAGTTTAAGCTGAAAAAAACTTTCTTCTATGTTGCTTGTTGTTGGGGTATTTTACCAAGATGAGAGAGAAGGAGGGGTGAGGGGACTAGAAAAATGAATACCAGGGCTCAATGGGCACCTCTGGAGGGGAATCCAAGTTCTTGTGTCCTTCAGCAAGAAACGGAAAAGCCAGTTTATTAGAAAAACACCTTCCAAGGAATGCAGGCCTGCCTTAAAACACAAAGTAGATGGCACCTGAAGAACGAGGCTGGAGATTGTTCTCTGGCCTACACACTGGAATATGTGTATATATATACACACACACACACACACACACACACACACACACGAGAGAAAGAGAGAGAGAGAGAGAGAGAGAGAGAGAGAGCGAGCTAGTGCGTCAAGGTCTCTCTAGCTCAGCCACCAGTTTTTCTCCCAACCTTGGGTTTCTAATCAAATTTTTACACCTCATTTGTATGTATCCCTCCATCCCCTCCCTCTGTTTTCTTCCTCATCCTGCCTTCGAAAGGCCTCCTCTCCAGGTTCACCACATCCGATTATGCTTCCAGAGCACAGGAGCTGAGCGGTATTTAATAACAGGGTCGCTCCCCTGCTGGCAGTTTTGATGGCAGTGGTGGCAAAGGTTCTTTCAGGGGTTCGCTTGGCACAGAAAGCCCCGCGGGTATCAGAGTTGGAGATTCATTCCGCTGTAATTATACCTTCTCAGACTCACCTAGCCAGCTTCCCTTCACAGAAGAACTAACACCTGGAACATTCACCTTCAAGGTGGGGCTGGTGCTAGAGCGGGGGTGGAGGGTGGGGTGGGGGGTGTCTGGGTTTGTGGGTTGGGGGTGGTGGTGAAGTGGGGTGTAGGTAGGGCTGGGAGGTGCTGACTTCCTAAGTAGCATAAGCAGATTTTCTGAGTATCTCCTGTTTTCTATACCCTGCAGGTGCAGAGGCCACGGGGGGGGGGGGGGGGGAAGAGCCCTGCTGCTCTCGGACAGACAGATCATCCATTTCAGAATATAAGAAAGCTATTGTCCTTAGTTTTAAATGTCCATTTGACACAGCCTAGAGCCACCTGAGAATGGAGTGTCAACCGAGTGATGGCTCAGATCAGCCAGGCCTATGGCAGATTGTCTGGACTGTTAATTGACATGAAAGGGCATAGGACACCGCTCACTGTGGGGAACGCAATTCCTAGACAGGCTGTCCTGGGCTATTTGAGAAAGCCAGGTAAGCATCATGCTGAGCGAGCTGGTAAGCAACCTTCTTGCAAGGTTTCTGCTTCAGGTTCTTTCTTGACTTCCCACCCTAACTTCCTTCAGTGATCATGTTTTTCCTGGAAGTGTAAACTAACTGAACTCTTTTCTACCCTAAATTACTTTGTGTCAGAGTGTTTTATCACAGCTACAGAATAAATCCAGAGCAAAGGGTGTCAGGCTTGCTTTTGTTAGAAGGCTTATTTCTCAGATAAACGCTGCTTCAGACCAATAGCTTAGAGTTACTGCTAATTTCCTTAAGCATGCTAGAGTTCCTGAGAGTTGGCTGCTGGCCTTTAATCCCAGCATTTGAAAGGCAGAGGCAGGAGGATCTCTGAGTTCCAGACGGGGTTGAGCTACTGAGGGCAGTTTCTGAACAGCCAGGGCTACCCTGTCTCGGAAAAACCAAAAACCAAAACCCCCAAACCAAAACAACAATAATGACTGCTTGGATTCCCCCACAGGGGACCCAGGTGTGTTCGTTGTGCGGTCCCTCCATAACTCCTCTCAAAGCTCCCAACTTCAGCATTCGGGAGCACAGTGAAGTTTTTGGAGTTCAGCTTCACCTCACTGCTGGGCACTTTTGTGCCTTTATTTTTCCCTTCTATTTCCTATGTGACCTTGGCTGTCTGGAACTGCCCTCCCTGGGTGCTGGAGAGTTCTAAATAGGGGCTAGAAAAAGCAAAAGGCCACCCAACAGAGCAAAGAGCCTCCCCACCCCCACAGAACTGGTATCCACCCATGTCTTTTGCCAGCTGGGTAAGTCACTTATTTTTTTCTTGCCACTCTCTGAGAGAGAGGATTGAGAGACAGGGACATGGGACAAAGTAACAAATTGAGAAGGTTTATTTTTTTTTTTACAAGAAAAAAATTATCTTATTTTTAATTGCGAGTCTCTGTGTGTGAATGGGCATGTGTGAATGCAGATGGCTATAAAGTCCCAAAGACAGTGGCAGATCCCCTGGGGCTGGAGCTGACAGGGGGTTAACTCCAGTGAGTCCCCTGGTGTGGGTGCAGCAGCAGTATGTGCTCTTAACCATGGAGCCATCGTTTGAGCCCATGTTTTACATTTTTATTTTATTTTGTTGGTTTTCTTTTGTTAACTTGTTATGTAGCTGGGGACGACCTTGGACTGAGGATCCTCCTGCTTCTACCTTTCAAGTGCTGGGATAACAGTTATGCACCACCATGACTGGTTTTATGCAGTGCTTTCGAATAGATCTCAAGGCTTTCTGCGAGGGGCTGGTGCTTTACTAACTGAGCCACACCCACAATTCAGGAACTTGGAAGTTTTATTCCCAAGGGTGGGCAGAATCGAGTGCTGGTCAAGAGTGAGTTGCACTGTGGAATTTTTTTTGGGGGGTAGCTCATATTATGGGCAATTTTGTGGAGGGAAGTTTATGTATGAGTTAAAGTGGGGAGAAGGGTAGAGAGTTCCAGGGGTGGGCTACAGTTTTCCTGGGCCAGGAAAGTTCAACCAGAAGAACAGGCAGACAGACAAGAGAACCAGGGACTTGACATCAGCCCAGACCTTTGGGAGAAAAGACAGCAGAGAGTGGGTATCTCAAAAAATTAGAGCCCACCCATCTGCTTATGGGTTGAGGTAGTTATAGGGCAGAAAAGACAGCAGAGAGTGGATCTCTGTAAGAATGAGAGCCCAGCCCCATCTTTTGATGGGTTGAGGTTTATAGGGCAGAAAGAAACATGTTGACTAGATGTCATCAAACCCTCCGTAAGGTCATGTCAGAGAGTCCCTGCTCATTAAACGATACCTGTCTTTATTTTGTCATCTTTCCCCACATAAACTAAAGTTCCCAGAAGGAAGGCCATCCTACATTGATGGAACCTTCTACAAAATCTGGTTGACTGATTAAAACTTTTGATGTAGCCAAGCATGGTGGTGCACACCTTTAACCCCAGCACTCAGAAGGCAGAAGCAGGTGGATGACTTTGTGTTCCAGACCAGTTTGATGTACATAGTGAGTTTCAGCCCAGCCAGGGCCATGAAGTGGGAACATGTCTCAAAATGAATACGAATGGCAAAGTGATGGTTTGGTGATGGTGGAGAGGTTGGGATGTTGTAGGTCTAGAATCAAATTATCTTGGAGTATTTTAACCTAACCCCAGCATAACCCTTCATTGCCGTCTTTGTGTATGACCTAATATCCTTGTGAGTATTGGGCAGATCCTTTTGGAATTTAGAAACAGCCCCTGTCCAGGTTAGCTTTAATTTTCAACTTGATGGGTCATCTGAGAGGAAGGTTTCCATGGATTGTAAATTGGATTAGCCTGTGAGCATGCCTGTCAGGGATGGTATTGACTATTATATAATGCAATGGGGGCCAGCCCACTGTGGGTGATATAATCCCTAGGTTTTGGGATATGTTAGAAAGCTAGCTAAGTATAAGCCTTTAAACAAGCAAACCAGCCAAAGATGGAACCAGGAAGTGAGCCAGCAAGCAGTGCTTCTCCATGGGTCTCACCCGGAATTCCTGCCCTGACTTCCCTCAATGATACATTGTAACCTGGAAGTGTAGACTAAATAAGCCCTCCCACTTCACATCCTCACTGCTTGGTCAGAATGTTTCAACTCAGCAACACAATGAAATTAGAACAGACTCTTAGGTCTGGCAAATTCAGAAGCTAAGCATGCCATCAGATAGTACCGGGGACCTATAAAGGAGATTTCTCTTTTTTGCTCCAGAGGCTGCCTGATCTACATACCAATGTATTTGAAAAACATCTTTATTCATGATTTTCTTCATCCTATTACCATAAAACCTGTATGAACCGGATACCACATATTTGGGGTAACCTGAATCTGTGTTCCCTGGCCGTGATCACTCATATTTGGCTCCAGAATAAACTCTTATTCATTTTGAGATACAAGCTTATATTTTCACTTTGTCACAGGTTTTATTCCCTGAGTGGTGTGAGATAATAACCATGAGCTTTTGTGTGTGTTTAAACTACAGGGTAGCTTCTCCCAGCTTGACTCCCATGCACAATTTATTTTAATGAGCACCTATTATATACAAGGTATTGTCAGAGGCATCCTGCCAGGAACAACAGCCTGATAGTGTCTCTACACAGAACACTGAATGCAATGCTTGGAATTAGACCTCCATCCTATTCTTCCTCAAGAAAGATGATACTTCCAGAGCTGGGACTTTCAGAGCTGGGACATGAGTCTGATCGGACATACACAACACGTATGAAGTCTTGGACATCTATAGCATCACTTATGAAGACCAGGAGAGAGTCAACTCTGTCATTCAATTGAGCTGAGAGAGTTGGTCTCCATATATGAAAAAAAAAATTATTCATGTATGTATGCTTTCCTGAGTGTTTAGGTATGAGGGGGTGGATACTTGCATCCTGGTGTCAGTGGATGGTGTGTGTGTGTGTGTATGTGTGTGCATGTGGTATGGTGTATGTATGTGTGTGTGTGTAGGACAGAGGATAACCTTGGGTGTTACCTTTAGGAATACTGCCTACTTCCTTTAGGGTAGGGTCTTTCATTGGCTAGAAATTACTGATTATGCTAGTCTGCCTGGCTATCTGGCCAGTAGGTCTCTTCCCACCTCCAGCTCCCCAGTGATGGATTTGCAAGTTTGTGTGACAATATCTGACATCTTTACATGGGCTCTGGGGATCAAACTCAGGGCCTCAAGTTTGCAAGGCAAGCAACTAATTGACTGATGAAACTTGGCATATGCCCAGCCTTCTGTCTTTTACCTGATACCCAGTGGGTGGGTAATCTGCTAGTTCTTGTGTTAATGAATAAATTTGCAGTGTGGCTAGTTCATGCCTTATTTTGTTTTGTTTTGTTTAGTTTTGTTTACCTTGCTTGATCTGAGAGAGTACTTAATGTATTAACTTAACAGCCAGGATGGCAATTGTAATGAAGTCTACAATGCATAGGAATCATAAAAACGTTGCCTTGTGTAAGTAAATAAGGGAGGAAGGAAAAAAGAAAGTCATAAGAAAAGGGGAAGGAAGGAGGAAACAAGGAGGAAAGGGAGGAGGAAAGAAGGGAAGAAGGGAAGGAGAGAGAAGGATGAAGGAAGAGGAGGGAGAAAGGAAAACAGAATCAAGGAAGGGACAAAGTAAGGAGGAAATGAGAGCGGGGGAAGTAAGGAGAAATGAGAGAGGGGAGATAAGGAGGAAATGAGAGGGGGAAGGAATGAGGAAGAGATAGAGGAAGGAAAGATGAGAAAGAATGAGCAGAAGAATGAAGGGGAAAAGTAAGTAAAAAAAAGACAGAGGGAAACAAAATGGGACGGATAGAGGGATAAAAAGAAGGGGAAAAGCAGGGGTGAAGGGAGGAGAGGGGAAGAGGGAAGGAAAGATTACACTTAAGAAAGCACTTCCATGGAGTCTTCTGGAATCCAAGCCATTACATTCCTTGCTTCGACTGTTTGGATCCTCAAGTTGTTGAAGGACCTGGCGACCTTTCTTGTTAAATCTGTAAATCTTCCTCTGAGAGGCTTCAACTGTTTTGGAGAAATATTTATAAACATATTATAAGATGCTTGAGGGAATTTAAGAGAGTTTGTAAACAGGATTAATCATATGGAAATTTAATCTGAGGATCCTGTGAGAGAAAATGCACACTTAATGACTAAATATGCTAAATTAATTTTAAATTAATAAAATTACAAATAAAAAATGTTATTTCAAAGCAGGGGACAGGACATTGCCCTCCTCGACTTGGCCCCTTCTGTGATCCCTCCTCCCTCTCCTTTTCTCTCCAGTTCTGTTCATCTTTCCTTAGAAAGGGCTTTTGGAATAGGAGTTACCATGGACTGAGTATTTGCACCCTTTATTCATGTATTGAAGTCCTTCCCAAATGGTGAAGTCCTTAAGAACCAGGGTTTTGGGGAGGTTTTCTGTTAACTTTTCCATTTCTGTTCACCCCAGACAGGGCATTGGTGACAGACCAAAATAGAAAATGATTCTACCCAGTTAAGGCTTGGTAAGCTGAGTTTACTCAAGTCCTTCCTTCCTTCCCTCCCTTCCTCCCTCCCTCCCTCCTTCCTTCCCTTCTTTCCTTCTTTCATTCTTCTCTCTCTTTATCTTCATTCTTTTTTTCTCACTTCCTTACTGAGAAGTTTTCTCTCAGGATCAATCAGGGGTTGCCTATGGAAACATGGGTGAGGGGTTATTCATGGGCCTGCGAGCAAGCAATTACTCACAGAAGCGTGGGTAAGGAGTTATTTGCAGCAGCATGGGTGAGGGATTACTCACGGGAGCACGGCTAAAAGGTTTCTCTACAGGAGCATGGGTGTGCTTCGTAGTTCTTGACAATGTGACATACACTTAGACATTCCTGGGAAGAGGGGATCTTAATTGAGAAAATGCCTAAGATTAGCCTGTTTGCAAGTCTGTGGGCGTAATGTCTTGATAGATGTTTGATGTGGAAGGTCCCAGCTCACTGTGGAAGGTACCATCCCTGGCCTGGTAGTCCTGTATACTATAGGCAGGGCAAGGCAGTAAACAGCATTCCTCCATGGCCTCTGCTTCAGTTCATGCCTTCAGATTCTTGACCTACTTGAGTTCCTGCCCTGACTTCCCTCAAGGATGGATTGTTATTTGGAAGGGTAACTTGGAATAAACCCTTTCCTCTCTAAGTTACTCTTGGTCATAGTGTTTTATTACAGTAATAGAAACCCTAACTATGATAATGGATGAGGGGTTACTTATAGGCCCATAGGTGAAGGCCCATAGGTTACTCATGGGGGACAGTGAGGGCTTACAGTAAGTTGCCTCCTTAATAGGTGATGAAGAGCTGTATTGAAACAACTCATGTGGATAGGGGAGGCTTTATGTGGATGCTGGTTTGGGAGAACCAGGCACAACAGATAGGGGTAGAGGAGGGTAGACAGGGGAGCCTCAGAGATGGGAATCCAAGGCTGAATTTTAAGCTACTGGTTTTCTTTGTGCATCACATGGGCAAGAGAAGATCAAAGTTAGTGCAGCAGAAGTTGGGTCAGCATGGTTGCTCACAGAATTTAGAAAGGAAGCCCCAGGGTTGAGAGATGGCTCAGTCAGCAAAGTGCTTGCCATCTGAGTGTGGGAACTTGAGTCAGGTTCTCCAGAACCTACATAAATCTGGATGCACTGAAATCTCAGTGCTCCTACAAGGAGATGGAGACAGGAAGCTCATGGGCTAGCTACCCTGGCATGCATAACAGTGAGCACCAGACCCTGTCTCAAACAGAGTGGAAGGCAAGGGCTGACCTTTGAGGTTGTCTTCTGACCTCTCCCAGAGTGCTGTGGTACACGTACACCACCAACCCTCTACTTTTAGGCATGAGAGAGGGTGGTGCGGGGAGATGCCTCAGTTGCTAAAATGTTTGCTGATCATGCATGAAGACTTGAGTTCTAGCCCAGAGCATGTGTGAGAGAGCTGTAGAGAGAACAACTTGTGTACTGTACGGATGCATCGCCTGTCAATTCAAAAGCCTATGGCCTATGGCTTAGGCAGGAAATAGAAGGTGGGACGTGGGAGGAGGAAGAATTCTGGGAGAGAAGGAGGCAAGGCAATTCTCTGGAAAGATGTGACCAGACGGACGCATGGTACCTGAGCACAGGTAGCCAGCCATGTGGCAGAATGTAGGCTAGACTAAATGTATGTTTGAAGTTATATCTAGTCAGAGAAGAGCCTGGCTATCTGGCTAAGGTATTTGGAAATATATTTATATTTCGAGTCTGAGTCTTACTTCTGGGAGCATAGGGCTGGGAGATAAAATCAGGGCCATAGTTTGACAGAGAGCCTACCTAGCACAGAGATCAACCCCTGCTTGCAATCCCTGTGCTAGGAGACGGAGACAGAAGAAACACTGCTGTTTTCTATTTAGCCAGCCTATCTCTAATCTGAGTCCCAGTGAGAGATCATCTCTCAAAAGGCAAGGCCCTTTCGGGTGTGCATGCATGCTGGTGCATGCATGTGCATGCACAATCCTCCCACCACACACACACATGCACACACACACACACACACACACACACACAATGGGGGAGAGAGAGGAAGAGGTACAGAAAGAAAGAGAGAGAGAAGGGAGGAGGGGGATAGGGGGAGAGAGAAGGAGGAAGGTTTGAGAAGAGGGAGAGGGACATGGACAGGGAGAGAGAAATGAAATCTCACCCATGTGCTTTCCTGGTTGAAACCTCCTAGTCTGAGGGTGGACAGATTAGTAGCTCAAAGCTTGGGTAGCAACCTGTAACTTTAGCTCCAGGGGATTTGATGTCTTCTTCTGGCCTCTGAGGATGCCCATACAGATGTGCACTTACACACAGAGACACATACATAAATACAAATGATACAGATAAATCTTTTGAAAGAGCCAGTTAACATTGCCACAACCTGCTTCCAAGAGAAGATGACAAGGCCTCAGACCTGCCAAGGTTCCAGATGCTGCTAAATGGTAGAGGCAGAAAGGGCTCCAGCTCCTGCTCTGCCTGGCTTTAGTTGTTTTCCCCTGCACTGCTGCCAGCTCCAAACCGGGGCCAGAACATGGACTGCACTTGGCCTGGACTCACATCTGCATATTTTAAAGGCATCGTACAGTCTTGGCTTCTCCTTGGGTAGGGAAAATTCTATTTATCTGAACACTGAGAACTGGACACCCAGATTTGGTAAGGCTTTTGCCTGGTCTATGCTGGCCAGGGGTCAGCTGGAGTTGAGCTGGGAAAGGGCTGGCTGTGCAGCTAATAGATCCAGCATGAAGATAGGCCTACTGCATTTTCTCTGTCTTTTAATTTATAGCAAAATGCCCTCCCATGGAATATTAGTATGATGAAATCCTCTGTATAGAAGAAGCCATGCCCCGTGTATTATCGCAGATGGCAGTGCGAGATGTATAAGTGATGAATCTGTAAACCAATATTTGTGGAGGAGCCATGGCTGTGAATGGGCATGCAATGGCTCACTTGTACTGCCCCCAGCTAGTTATGCACAGAGGCAGGGAGGTGGCTCAGCTTGTACAGTGCTTTTGGAACAAGCATGAGGACCTGAGTCTGATCCCCAGAACTTGGTGAAGGTCAGGTATGTGGCATAAGTTTGAAATTCCAGTACTGGGGGGTGGGGGTGGGGGATAAAGATAGCAGGCTTCCTTCTTGGGGCTTGTTAGTGAGCTCCAGGCTCAGTGAGAGATCCTGTCTCAAAAAAAAAATATGATGGAGAGTGATTGAGAGACATCTGATGTTGATTTCTGGTCTCCACGTGCTGCCACACAGAGAGACACATTCACACAGACACACATACCCACACACACACCCACTCATGCACAAACCCCAAACAACAACAACCACAACAACAATAGCTAAACACCGTGAGTTCTATCTTTAGAGATACCAATGAGGTCAGTTTATTGGGGTCCCCTAGACATCCAAAAGCCACTACAATACAGGTCAAAAATTGAGGCTCACAGGGCTGGGGAGATAGCTCAGGAGTAAGAGTGCCTGCTGCACAAACATGAGGACCTGGGTTTGAATCCTCTGCACTCATGTAAAAAGCTGGTGTGGTTTGTGCCTGTTACATCAGTGCAGTACGTGTGTATGTGCATGCGTGCATGGGTGCGTGCGTGCGTGCGTGCGCGTGTGTGTGTGTGTGTGCGTGTGTGTGTGTGTATGTTATTGGATATAGGAAGGTCCTAGAAGTTTGTTGACTGTCAGTGTAGTTACAGGTTTGATGAGACCCTGCCTCAAGAATTTAAGGTAGAAAGACAGAGAAGGAGCTCCAAATGCCATCTTGTATGGTACACAGCACAGAGGCCTCTGTAGTCACTCTTTCATGTGCACATATATCACACATACATATACACACAAAATAAGGACCTCAGTGCTAAGATCCTGACTGTGCCAATAACCGTTTTGAGGGTCTGATCGTCCTTGGGTGTCCCCATGCCCTCCTGGCTCGATGAAATCTGCAGAGGCAGGGAATCTACCCCCCTACCTTACATGGGAATAATGATGTCACTGAGCCAACACACTGCTCGCTTGCTTGCTTGGTCTCCACTGGGCTCTGCCTAGTTAAAGGTTAGGAGTTACACTCGGTTTTTATACGCTGGCACAGAGTCCACGAGTTTGAGGATCTGAATGTCTCCCTTGGTGGTGTTAAAAGCCTTTTACCTAAGTCTTTCCAAGTGTCTCCCTGCTTACATGTCACATGTGGGCTGCATTCCACAAGTCACCTTCCTTTAGAACACTGGATTCCCGTTAACCAGCTGGCTCCCTTTGAGGGGGGCTGGCTCCAGGTGTGCCCTCCAAGTCTTCTCTCCTTTTTTTTTTTTTTTGTTTTACCTGCTTGTTATAGGAAGGAGAAGGACTGGGGCTTAGAGCTCACTCTGTGATGATTGTGGAATATTTCCAGATGCTGACTATATAATCCCTTTGGCTCTGCTGTGCTTGCCAAGCATGAGGATAACAAGTGTGTGTTATGGAACAGAACAGAGCATAAAACAAAAAGCGTAACAGGGTGACTGTGTTAGGCTGTGCTCCAGGACAAATGAGCACGGCATCATTAGCATGCAGGCTGGTACTCTTTCCCCATCCTTTGTGTATGTAAGACTGGCGCAAATCGAGCCACACAAAACCCCAGCACAGACGGGTGAGGGGCTCGTGATGTCCCATCTCTAGACGAGGAGCTATTGGCAGCTGATGGCTATGGGGGAAGGAGAGTCAGTTTTATTTAGAGACATGGCCCCTGAGAGGCGATCTGTATTAATCAGGGGTCAGGGGGTCAGAGGAGCAACTGATAGCACAAATAAGTCTATGGAATTTATTAGAGTGGCTTACAGGCTGTGATCCAGCCAGTCCAACAATGGCAGTCTACCAAAGGAAAGTCCAATGACCCAGTAGATGCTCAGTCTATGAGCCTGGGTGTCTCAGCTGGTCTTCGGTATACACCAGAACCCCAAAGAAGGAGGCTCTAATGCCAGTGAAGAAATGGTCTTGCCACCGAGAGAGGGCAGGGAGGCAAAGAGAAAGAGCTTCCTTCTTCCATGTCCTTTATATAGGCTGCCACCAGAAGGTGTGGCCCAGATTAAAGATGGGGTTTTCCCCTCCTCAAAAGATCTAGATTAATATGAGTCTTCCTGCTTCGAATGGTTCGATTAAGAAAAATCCAGCACCCACCATAGTGGCATATGTATACCTTTCATCCAAGCTCTCAGAAAGCAGAGGTGGGCAGATCTCTGTGAGATTGAGGTCAGTCTAGTCGACATGGTGGGTTCTAAGACAGCTTGGGCTACATAGAGAAATCTGTCTTAAAACACAAAGCAAAACAAACAAGTAAAAAAATCTTTCACAGGTGTACCCAGCCACATAGATTTTAGTTAATTCCAGATATAGTCAAGTTGACAACCAAGAAGAACCATCACATCATTTGTCTCTTGTAATGGTACCATACCCATTCACATATTGATAATGTGACAGGAAACATTTGTGGACTTCAAAAGACCATCAAGGAGCCAACAGATGCCATCAGATTAGGGTCTATTTATTCAAGCTCGAGCTTGGGCTCCCCACTAACCCTGACACAGCAGGAAGGTGGAGCCCTGAGTCTAGTTTTAGGCAAGCATTTATAGAGGCAAGTAGGGGGTATCTAGCCTGGTACACATCTGATTGGGAGACCATTATGGCCTTAACATAATTGGCTAGTGCCGGGAGCCAAATCATAAGCTTAACTTCTGTTTTCCTCCTGATTGGTGGTTGTTAGGAAGTGAAGTGTCAGGGGTGGGCTTGTAACCTGGGAATGCAGATTTGTTGGGGAATAACCTGGAAACTGGTGTTAGACCCAGGTTTTGTTGGGGGTGGGGTGTGTAGCCTAGAAACTGGTGCCAGGTAACAGCCTGTTAGTTAACTTGAGTTAGTTAACCTCAGGTCAGGTTCTCTAAGATTTAGTCTTTCAGTAATATTAAGTGGACTCGATGAGAAACACACACACAAAGATGAGAGGGGGAAGTGAATGACAGGATAGAGGAGGAAGTAGAGGAGATGGAATAGTGGTAGACTTGATCAAAACACATTTTGCATGTGTGTAATTCTCAAATAATACAAAAAACCCAACCCACTTTGAATGGAAAACATGGAAGAGAAAGGTAAGAATAACTTGATAGAGGAAGAGTTCTACCAATGAGATTTCTGTTTCTAATTTCAGTGAAAACTATTTATTTATTTATTTATTTAGTTATTTTTGAGAAAGGATAGCATGTAGCCCATGCTAACCTTGAACTCACTGTGACCCAAGTGCTAGACTTAGAGCCGTGTACCACACATTTGCTTACATATGCTGGGGAGGAAACCCAGGGCTTCATACATGTTAGGCACGCAAGCCCTTGACCCACTGAGCCACATCCCTAGCCTCAAATTCTTGTTCAAGAACCAAAGTCTCTGGTGGTGAAAATAACTTCTTTCTCTTACTCGGCGGCGGGGTCTTGGCGGCGGGCTTCCCACACTGCTGCGGAGGGTCCCACATTCACGCAGCTGTCGGTGGGCGGACCAGCAGCTGCATCGACAAGGTTCCAGGGTTCCAAGAGCTGGGAATCTGGCGGTGAGACCAGGCAACACGTGGAGTCCGGTTTTCCAAAGTTTTATTGTTCATGGCATGTTGAGTGGGTATAGATGGTATGCGCTTCCCCGCCAAAAGCCAGGGGAGCCTGACTTTTATAGGGAGGGGAAAAGGGGAGAGAATAACTTAATTAGCTACGCCCCTGGCCTTTAGATAACTCATTAATATTTAAATCTCTGGAGGTGGAGACTTGTTAATCACGCCCTCTACCTGTGTGTTACGTGACTGAAGGTGGCAGGTTAAATGGAGTTACCTCATACAAGGCCCAACAGGAGGTAAGTAGGGTCTCCTGTTCAGCAAAGAAGGCATATGCTCTACTCTCGAACTGTATCTGCATTTGGTTTCCTGAGATAGGGTCTGGCCACATTTTCCAGGCTGATCTTGAAGTCTCAATTTCCCCACCTCTTCTTCCTGAGTTCTGAGATCACAGGTCTGGGTCACACCTCATCTGACTTCTTAATGTCTAGATGGGTCTATGTGAGACTGGAGCTTATGGTTCAAACTGGAGAGAGCCTAGGATGTTTAACAACTACTGTAGAGTATTGTGGTGGTTTGAATGTGCTTGGCCTATGGGAAATGGCACTATTAGGAGATGTGGCATTATTGGTGGAAGTGTAGCCTTGTTAGAGGAAGTGTGTTACTATGGGGATGGGCTCTGAGGTCTCCTAGTGCTCAAGCCCTGCCTAGTGGGAAGAGACTCTCCTCCTGACTGCCTGTGGAAGAGTCTTCTTCTGTTGCCTTCTGATAAAGATGCAGAACTCTCTGCTCCTCTTGCACTATGTCTACCTGGATGCTACCATGCTTCAGCCATGACAATAATGGACTAAACCTCTGAAACTATAAGCCAGAGCCCCCATTAAATATTGTTCTTTATAAGAGTTTCCTTGGTCATGATGTCTCTTCATGGCAATGGAACCCCTAACTAAGACAAGTATCATCAGGCATTGCTTTTTAATGAAACAATTTTATTAAATTATTTTATGCCCATTTGCAGTATCATTGTCTGCTATATCATAGTTATATTATTTCTGTCATTTAATAAGCCTTTTCAGGTCTAAGGATGTGACTCAGTGAACAGAGTGTTCACCTAGCTTGCACAAAGCCCTGGGTTCTACCCCCAGCAAAATTGGGTATGATACATGCCTGCAATCCCAGCTTTTGGAGGTTGAAGGTAGGAAGGTCTGAAGTTCAAAGTTATTCTTGGCTACATGTGATTTCAGGGCCAGACTAGACCACAAGAGATCCCTATCTCTGAGTAAATAAACAGACGAACTAAGTTTTTCAGATCCCAGTTTTTACTTCTGTCCATATGTTGATGACCACTATTTCTCGTGCGTATTGGTTCAACAGTAAGAGTTATGACATGTATTTCTGGAAAGTGCAAATTGAGAAACATGCAGCACAAGATGTAGGAGATTAAGTTCTTTTATAAATGGTGAATACAGTAAACTTAGGGGGAAAATAAATTACAGAAGACAACATGCCAATAAGGGCATTGTCTGTGTTTGTTGTACTTTGGTTTAATGGGGCAATGAATTGGTCTTTGATAGCTTTGTTAAATTCCTTGAGAGGATTACCGTGGGTTTAAATTTTTCCATTTTTATCTTATTCTTTTAAAAACTTTATTTTATAGTGTGCAGGCATGCATGCAGGCATGTGTGTAGAGTGTGCGCATGCATGCATGCATGAGTGTGCATGCATGTGTGTGTGTGTGTGTGTGTGTGTGTGTGTGAATGCAAGTGCCCCCAAAGATGGCAGAAGATGGTATCAGATTCCCTGGAGGTGGAGTTACAGACTGTTGTGTGCTAGGAATTGAACTCAGGTCTTCTAAAAGAGTGGTGCAAACTTTTAACCACTGAGTCATCTCTTTAGCCCCTCAGTTTATATTTCAAAGCCCATATCTTTAGTTAAAAAAAAAAAAAAAAAACCCCAGCAAGTTGTAGTGTTTACCCCTTTAGTATTCAATTATATTTCCTAGATAAACAGCTGGAGGCCATCGCTTCAGTGACAAATGTGTTTGATTTGACTTAATCACCACCACTAGGCACATCATTTACTAACATTTGCTGTGGTACAATTCTAACAAGTAGGGCAATTCACCCTGGTAAGGAAGAGACAAAGAATTCAAGGAGTTGAGGGACAAGAAGAGACTCAAAGTCTAATATGAGATTATAAAGTTACCTACCCTTTTAAAAGCCACTTGTGCCCAGCTGACTGACACAGGCCTGCCGTTCCAGCCACTTGGGAAGCTGAGGCAGAAGGGCTGCAATTTCAAGGCTGGTGACAAAGTGACTGTAAGGCTGTTCTAGGTAACTTAGACCCTGTTCAAAATCAAAGTTGAGCAGAAAGCTGGGGATGTGGCTTGGTGCTATAGTGCTTGTCTCGAATATTCTATGGCTGGGAGCATGGCTCAATTGTAGAGCACCTGCCTAGAAGTCCCTGGGGGAGGAGATGAGGACAGAGCTTACATGCAGGGCACATGCCTAAGATGTGGGAGATTCATGGTTTAATTTTTAGCATCTAAAAAGGAAAGGAAGAAAAAAAAAAACAAAAATAAACCAAACCAAAACAACAGAAAACAAATGACAACAAAACAAATACAAAAGCCTACTCTTAAAATTTCATTAGTTGTCTCTCCGTGTGTATGTACATGTGAGTGCAGTTGCTCATGGATGCCACAGGAGGGCATCACTCCCAGAGGTGGAGTTACAGGTGATTGTGATTTGCCTAATGTGGGTCCTTGGAACAAAGTTGTCCTTTGAAAGAGCGATACACATACTTGCTCTCAACCATTGACCCACCTCTTTAGCCCCTAATTCTACTTCTATTGAAATGTGAATTTGATAGAGGAATGTTCACAGATCTACAAGCTTCCAACTCAGAAAAAAAAAAAAAAAAAAAAAAGATCTCAATTTGAACACACTCACCAGCTGCTGAGGTCAGGAAAAAGACCGACAACAGGTAATTTGTTTTCTATGTTCCTTCTGGATCTTCCTCTCTCAAAGTAACTGAGACATCTTACGGGTTTTCTTCAGATCTTGACAAAGGATGATGGGAGTCCATTGCATGCCTCTTGTCCCTGGTGACTATGAGGATCTAATGATACAATAGGTATTGAAATGCTTTGAGCAGGATGAAGTATTGTTAATCGTACTGTAAATCCTTTGACCAGTATGGTAGAGAGACATTGATGGCTCAGAACATTATAAACACACACAGATAGTAACAGGGAGTGTTAACCATAGATAGCTTTATAGAGCCCAAAATGCTCCTCTGAATTAAGAGGAAAATTATGAATTCAACTCATTTTAAAATTAATTTATCTTTATGTGTGTGTAAAATGTATGTGTATCTTGCCTGCACACACATTCATGCATGTGAATATGAGTGTGAGTGTAGAGGTTAGAGCACAACCTTAGGTATTGGTCCTCACCTTGTGTCTTGTTTGAGGTTGGATCTCTTGACTGTTTTTGTGATTGTGTATTGCAGGATTCTCTCATCTCTGCCTCCCATCTTCCTGAGATTATCTGCTTGAGCTTGACTTTTCTTGGGTTCTAGAAATTCAAACTCAGGCCCCCATGCTTGCCCAGCAAGCCTTTGTGCCCGCTGACCATCTCTCCAGCCCTAACTTTACTCTTTAGGGCATAACTCTAATAAAGTCCAAATAAGGAACTCTTCTCTGTATGTTCTAGTTGGCTTTTTTTGTTGTTGTTGTTGTTAAATAGCTGTTCCTATTTCTTCATCCCCATCCAACTTATCAGAAATGTGAAGTGTTTGTTATTCATAAGGCGAATCATCATAATAATGATTTGATTATAGGTTGTCAGGATAATAATTAAGATGCACTGTTTGCTAACAAAGGACTGATTTTCACAGAAGGACCACATGTTGCAATACTCAGTAAGGAAAATATTGACCCTCCTGTGTCTTCTTTTGGCAAATATTGCAGCCTTCTTCATTGCTGTGACAAAACACCAGATAGAAATGACCCAAGAGAGGAAGGATCCATTTTGACTCATGGGTTTGGAGAGATTCCATTCCATCATGGCAGGGAAGGCAAAGGTGGCACGTGTGTAGTAGGGCTTTATTCACATGCCTGCAAACCAAGAAGAAAAGACCAGAGATGCATATAAGCTTTAAAGGTCCACTTCTAGTCAGCAGTCAGGTCCACCTTTCAGAACCTTCACAGCCTTCATGATAGATCTACAAGCTATGAACCAGACACACATAATAGGAAACCATGGAGCAAAATCCAGGTTTAAACCAAAACAGACACCATTTGGTGCCAAACAAATATTGTGTTCTGTCTTGGCACAGGGAAAGTCATGTTCTTTTCTCAGTGATATTTACTCTCCATCAAATTCTCTAATTTTATTTAATAGTTCCCCCCTCTCTCTCCCCATCCTCTCTCATCTCTCTCCATCACAGTTCTTTTTCCTCTTACGGTTTTTTATCTCTGGGTCAGAGAAGACAGAAATTGCTTTTCAAGAGTACATTTCCCAGGACAGAAAGTTCAAATACACTAGTAAAGGACGTGCTAGGCAAAGGTTGAGCCACACTCCTGTCCCTCACTGGAAGATTATAAGCAAGTCTTCTACTACTAAGCCACACCCCCAGCCCCTCACTGGGGGATTCTAGGCAGGTGCTCTACCACTGAGCCACACCCCAGCCCCTCCCTGGGGGATTCTAGGCAGGGGCTCTACCACTGAGCCACGCCCCCAGCCCCTCACTGGGGGATTCTAGGCAGGAGCTCTACCTATGAGTCATACTCCAGGTCCTTACTGATTCCAAAGCTCTCTACCCATAAGCTACACTTGTAGCCCTTTCTGTGAACTATCCTAGTCCCATCAGCTTCAGATGGGAAACTGTCTCTAGCTCTAGCACAGGCTATTTGTCCTGCGCTCTTGTGGAGCTGTGAATTTTATTTCATTCTGTGTTTTAAAAGAAGTATTTTAATTAAGATTTGAGAAAGGCTGCTTCAGGACCACTAAGTAGATGATATTTAAAACTGGAAGCTGAACACAGCCTATTATGCTTAATGTTATAATCGGTGTATTTATCCCTTTCCTCCAACACATCTTTTCCACTTAATGAAGTTCTTTGCTTTCTTTTATCACAAATATTATTTCTTCTAAATGCTTTGAGCTTTTCTATTCTATTCAAATATAATTGGAATCAAACTTTCCCCATCACCCTAATATTGTTTTGTAATTAAACCTATTTAACTAAATCAAATTATTTGTGTTTTCCTGATACTTTTGAACCTGTAGCTCTGCTTTGAACCATGATTGGATTGAAAGCTTCTCATCAGGCTCACTTCTTGCCAATATCTTAATTTTTAAATAAAAAATTTCAAATGAACGTGCGTGCATATTGTGTGCATGTCTGCCTGGCATACATGTGGAGGTCTGAGGTCAAATTGAGGTAGTTGGGTCTCTCCTTCTACCACATGTGTCTCAGTGTTCAAACTCAGGGTGCTAGGCGTGGCTACAAGTGCCTTTACCCACCAAGGCTTCTTGCTGGCTTCAGTTAATAGTTTTCAAACAAATTGTCAGGCATGGACGGTCTCTGCAAAAGCCCTATGAACAGACTAATTACAGACAGCACATATAACAGGAATGAGCAGATAGATGAGGGGTCAGCACAAGTGCAAAGTATCACTCAGTCTGCAGAGTTCCCTTCAACCTATCCCATTTCCTCAGGGAGAGCTCCTGCCTAGAATCCCCCCAGTGAGGGGCTGGGGGCATGGCTCAGAGGTAGAGCTCCTGCCTAGAATCCCCCAGTGAGGAGCTGGGGGCGAGACTCAGAGGTAGAGCACTTGCCTGTCTGCACAAGTCCAGAGCATCACTCAGTCCACCCTTCAGCCCATCCCATTTTCTTAGGAGCACTCAAATGTTTGAAAACAGAAAACAGGGCTACCTCATTCAATCCCAGAGACTCCTCTAGGAAGCAGATTTGCTCCATGTCACAAATAAGATGTAGGAGATGGAGGAAGTTAGCCAAGAAGGCAGCACTGTGAGACTACCAAGCGGCAGTCAGTAACCCCAAATCTCATCTACTCCTTGCTCTCCTGTCTTCCCATCATTACCTTTTATTTTGGTATCCTGTTTTCTTTCAACATGGTTTTCTGTTTCCCCTGTTTGTATTATAGTTATATGCTTTAGATGTTTTTCCTATAGGGTTTTTTTTTTTTTTTTTTTTTTTTTTCCTGAGCAGAATCCTGAGAGTTTCTTTCATCTGTTGAGTTTCTTTCTCAGTTATTTAGTTGTCAAGGTCGTTTTCCTTTCTGAACTCTCACAACCTCTATTATTCAGTTTGATAAGCTTGTTCCACTTTTACAGATATCATGTTTTTTTTTATTTTTGAAAAAATGGAGTGCTGGGCTTGGCACCTGTGTTTGGACAACTCAGATATTTCTCTAACTCTAACTCTAGCTCCAAGGCACCCAGTCCTCCAGTCTGGCCTCCATAGGTAAAATATTGCACATATTTGGCAGATGGGGGAGGCAGAGAGACAGATTAGGAGAAATGGAGACAAAGAATGACAAAGACAGGGACAGACATTTTTAATTTTACTTTTTAAAACTGGCCATTTTGCTGTATGTGTGTTTGTGCATCATGTGTAGGTAGTGTCCACAAAGGCCAGAAGAGGGTGTCAGAGCACCTTGAACTGAGTCACAAGTAGTTGTGAGACTCCATAAGGGTGCTGGGAATTGATCCTGGGTCCTTTATAAGAGCAGTCAGTGCTCTTAACCACTGAGATAGTTCTCCAGTTCCAAGAGGGGGGATTATTTTGAAAAATAAGGAGCTCTTTGTAGAAATCTGTTGTTTTTCTTTCCATGAAAGCCATTACAGTAATGCTCACATAAATGTATATATAGTCACTCACTTACATATACATATAATATTTCTGTAGATACACACACATAGGCCCTGTATTCATTTATAGCAGTGTATATGTATATATACTTAGTTTATCTTCTGTGGTTTCAGCAATCCTAATCAACTGTGACTTCAAAATCGTAAATATTCCACAAATAACTTGAAGTTTTCAGTTGTGCATGGTTCAGAGCAGCATGATGAAATCCTGTGTTGTTTCTCTTCATTTCTGAAGATGGGCATCATCCTTTCTCCAGGGCATCCATTCTGTATGCACTACCCTCTCATCACTCACTTAATAGCTATTTGCTAATCATGTTGATTATGGCAATATCTTGGTCAAGAGACTTCCTTTTTTACTCAACTAAAGTGCAAGTTTAATGTTAATGTAATGTACGAAGAGAAACAAGGATAAAGTTTCCTATAGCTCTGTATCTATGGGAGAAAAATCCAGTGTTTATAGGGTTTGGTTCTTTCTACTGTTTCAATAGGATGATTTAAAAATTCCTCTTCAGCTCACAAAAAGGATATGTCTGGTCTTTATAACCAGCTCATAAACTTTTAGAGAGGATAAATAAACTCTGATACTTGCAACCCGTGTATGTTCCAGGCATTTTGCCAGATCTTTTTTCCTTGTTATTGTATTTACTTCTAGTGACAACCCTACCAGATAGGGATCGCTACCTTGACTCCACAGGTGCAAAAATGCAGAACTGAGAAAGTTGACTCCTGCAAAACCACTTGTCTTGCAGTGGGAGGATTTGAATGTGTAATGAAGCATGCACTGGGACTCCATCTCAGAGTAAAGTGTCTGTCTGGTGGTGTGGTTGTAATGTGAGAAGCGTCTCACTCTGTGTGTGTCTGTGCGAGCACGTGTGCCTGTGTATGCATGTATATAGGTGTGTGTGCATGTATGTGCACATATCTGTGGATGTCAGAGTATCTTCCTGTATCTCTTTCTATCTTATTTTTTGAGACAAGTTCTCTTATTGAACCTGGAGCTCATCAATTTGGCTAGACTGGCTGGTCAGCAAGCCCCAGAATCTTCCTGTCTCCATTTCCCCAATTCTGGGATCATAGGTGCCTGCAATTATGCACAACTTTTAATATAGGGTATAAAGAGCTCAACCCAGATCCTCCCTCATACTTGCAAGACAAACACTTCATGGACTGAATAATCTTTAGCCCTAGCAGGAGTTTTCTTGTTTTAAAATCCATGCAGTGATGCTGGAGGATGGCTTAGTGGTTAAGCAGGCTTGTTCTTCTTGTAGACATCCCAAGTTTGGTTCCCAGCACCCGCAATATATATATATTGAATATATATATATATTCAGACACACACACAGACACAAATACACCAGACACACAGACACTATACACACACAGACACGCAGAGACATAAATACACCATATATATACACCATACCAGACACACACACACAGACACAAATACACCATACACATGATACACACACAGACATAAATACACCACACACTATACACACACACAGATACACACATAGAGACACAAATATAGCACACTCACTATACACACACATAGATACACACATAGAGACATAAATACATCACACACACTATGCACACACACAGATACACACACAGACATATACACCATACATGCACACAGACACACAGATGTAAATAAAATAATAAAAATAATGCCGACTTGAAAATTTTAAAGGTACTTTTATGACTCTCTATATCTGCTCTGTGTCTATCCCACCCATCCCCCCTTCCATACTGACCAAAGGCAGGCTGGTTGGCTGAAAGCTTTATTGATTCCCGTATGTTTTTGGCAAGTACTGACCCTGGTACTGAATGAGGCTTTCTGGCACAATGTAAGGGATGAGGCTGGAAAAAAGCTATTAGCAGGAAAGAAAAAAACTTTTAGGCAACTTCTAAAGAAAAAAAAGTTGCTTTCTCAATTGGGCTGTGTGCTGGAGGCCGTGGGGACACTGCAGGAGGATAATCTTGAAGAGACTTGAGAGTCAGAGCCTTTCTGAGCACTGCTGGTATCAATAAGACACCTATGGCTAAAACCTCACTTCACAGCTTGATGAAAATTAAGCATAAAAGGCTCTTCTTGCTCCACAGGAATGGAAATATATGCTGTTTTGAGTTGCGAGGTGTTACCTCTAGTAATTGAATCACTAACTTCCAGCTCTACCTTGCTTCTGAATAACGGCTCAAAGATTGCATTGGCAGCCACTGTTCATTGTGTATCCCAGAGTTCATGTGTGTGTGTGTGTGTGTGTGTGTGTGCTGCTCGCATGTGTGTGCGTGCGCACACGTGCCTGGAGTCCCAAGACCCTGAAGTCAACATTATCTCAGGAAGGTCCCTTGTCCCTGGGATATTGACTTTGCATTGCCACCAACTCTACTACAAGGGGCTTTGTGGTCCCAGAAAAGGGACCATGCTAACATATCTCACCTTGTAAGAGTTGGCCACAGGCTTGCTAGAGTGGTTGTTTGAGAAGAGAAAGTAGAGAATTTCTCCTTCCTGTGTAGTTCTTGTGAACTTCCTGTACTCTTCTTGTTTGTTTCTTGTAGAACTCTTGGGTGCTTGCTTCCTGTGTGCTTGCTATGGATCTAATATGTACTTCCTGTGGTCCTCCTCTGACATCTTGTAAACCTTCTGTGAGTCCCTGTGGATCTCATCTATGCTTTCTGTGGTTCTTCTGTGTGCTTTCTGTGGTCTTCCTGGGTAGACTTTCTCTGTGCTTCCTGTGAACCGCCTATGACTTCTTGTAGACCTCCTTTGTGCTTCCGGTGGGTCTCATGTATATTTCCTGTAGATCTCCTGTATGTCTCCTGTGAACCTCCTACGGATTTCTTGTGTTCTTTCTTGAGCCTTATGTGGGCTTGCTATGACTTTCCTCTACTTTCTTGTCCCTCCACCAATACAATTTCTCCACTGTGATAGTTCAGTCTAGGTAGCATCCAAATGCAGTGTTCAGTTCCCCCAGGGCTTTGTACTGAGAACCATCATGCCTCTTCAGTAACACCAGCATCAGAGCCTCAGAGGCTGAGGTACCACCCCTAATTTTTAATTCAGTTTTAATAATCCTGGCTGCTTCTGTCTGTTTCCTCCATCCTTGGTGTGATCACCATTTCTTCTAGCTGTTTCCCTGTGAAAACTTTATTAGTTAACAGTTCTATTCTTAGTTGACAACTTAATTTTTTTATGCGATGACTCATTCCCATCTGGGCTTTAATACTCTTAAAAGGGTGTTTTAAAAGTATCAGTGTTTTTTCATGTGTGCATATGTACACATATTCTCATACATTTATTGTGTGTTTAAGCATGAGTATCTGGGATGACATGTGGCTCAGTGGGTAAAGGCACTTGCTGCAAGGTTCAGTAACGTGAGCTCAATCCCTGGATCAAATACAGTAGAAGAAGAGAAGTGACTCCTATACACTGTCTTCTGATCCACACATACATGAAGTGGCATGCATTCTCAAACACACACACACACACACACACACACACACACCAAACACACACCAAACACACACACACCCCATACATCACACATACACACATGCATACATACATAAATACACACACCCCACACACCACACACACACCCCATACATCACACATACACACATGCATACATACATAAATACACACACCCCACACACCACACACACACCCCATACATCACACATACACACATGCATACATACATAAATACACACACCCCACACACCACACACACACCCCATACATCACACATACACACATGCATACATACATAAATACACACACCCCACACACCACACACACACCCCATACATCACACATACACACATGCATACATACATAAATACACACCCCCCACACACACCCACACACACACTACATGCACATATACAGAAGAGAGAAATAAATATAATAAAGAATTTAAAAACCATGAATATCTGACTTTATTTTTATAAAAGTCGCACCATGTGCATTCTTCTGCAATTTTCTTTTTAAATTCAATTTTAGATACGAAGACCAACCAAACAGGAATGATTAAAGACAACATTTTCATGATGATGTTTTTCACATGAGTACCTATGGGAATATTTTACAATTCTTAACATAATTTTTATAATATGTTTATGCAGACCACTCATAGGCTTTGGGGTTACTTATAATTTTTTTTTTGCAATTATAGAAAAATGGTTCAATGGATATTGAAAATATCTGTGCACAAATCTCCAAGATGCAGTTTTGTGTGCATATTTAAATGGACATCTTTGTATTCATACTTCCCTGTTGCTGTGATAAAAATAGCAGGATCAAAAGTGACATGTGAACGTAAAGGTTTTATTTTGGGTTGTGGTTCTAGAGAGACAGAGTCCATTAAGGCAGGGAAGGCATGGTAACAGGAACAAGAAAGAAGCTAGCTGATCACACTGCTAATCCACAGACAGGAAGCAGAAAGAAAAAACAGGAGTAGGCTGATCTATAAAGCCTCAAATCCCACCCCCAGTGATTCACTTACCCCCAGCAAAGACCTACTTCCTGAAGGTTCCCTATCCTTCCCAAACAGTGCAACTCATTAGGAAGAAGCATTTAAATACTATGAGCCTAAGGGGTGGGGGAGGAGCATTTCTCATTCAGAACACCAGAATACTGAAGCTCGGTTCCTAGTATGAGAACAGCTCACTTATTTGTTTATTTACATATATTTAGTATGTGTATATGTGAGTGAACATCCATTCATGCTACATGTAGAGGTCAGAGGTAATGTTTAGGAGTTGGTTCTTTCCTTCCACCATGTGGGATCTAGAGATAAGACCCAGGTCATAAAGCCTGACAGTAAACATATTTTTACCAGCTGAGACCTTTTGCTAGTCTCACATAAATTTTACCCATGAATCTAGTGTCTTCAAAAGGGCTTTCATCATATGATACTGCAGCAATATATGCCTATGCCAACAATATATGCCTATACCCACTGGCTGACTCCCCTTATTTTATAAATCCCTAAACATCTTCGGTCTTCTGATGGTACCTAGCCCTTCACTATTCTGGTAATAATATTGTTGTTATCCATAATACCATTTTTCCTCAATGTCCTTGATCATCTCTTTCTAATAAATTTTAATAAAATCTTTTGCCAATTATGTTGCTTTCAGGTAAATGCTTTAAAAATTCTTTTTTATAGTCAACTTTCCTTCTCCTTCAAAGATAAAAGTCTTATGAGAATAATTTATAAAAAGCCTTTGCCCAAGACTTATTAAAAAACTATAACAAAATAGCCAATGATTATTGATCACTTATCCTCCATATAATGTTAAGTGCTTCTGTATTGACTATGTAATTTAATATGACAACCTTGAAGACTAGGAAACAGGCTCAATGATTAAGTGTATGTATAGCTCTCACAAAGGAACAAAGTTTAGTTCCTCATACCCATGTTAGACACTTACAAACACCTGTGACTTCAACTCTAGGGTTTCTGCTGCCCTCTTCTGGTCTCTGAGAGCACCTGAACTCACATGCGCATACCCAAGTACAACATACATACACAATGTAGCACATCGTGTTTATTAATTCCTTATCTTTCACATCATGTTAAATATTTCTAAATTGAATATGTAAATTAATACAACCTTAAAGATTAGGAAACAGGCTTAGAGAAATTAAATTGGGTACCCAAACATGCTGCTAGCAGTTGTCAGAGACAGAAATCAAGTGTAAATAATTAGATATTTTTGTACTAGTTGGTCATAAATTTATTCACCAATACACATTCTTTAAATTGGTAACATGTTAGCCAGCCTCCCCAATGGACCTATATGATCCGTAATAAGCTTACTCATACACACCCTAATGTTTTCTATACATAGCATAACACTATATTATTTTCAATGTTTTAAGGAAATTATTTTAAATTATGCTTACGTAAGGTGGGGGTGTGCGCACATGAGATCAGGTGTCCACAGAGGCCAAAGTCATCAGATCCCCTCTGGGCCTGGAGTTACAGATGACCGAGCTGCCTAAAGTGAGTGCTGGAGAAAGCACACTTGGATCTTTTGGAAGAACAGTATGTGTTCTTAATAAATAACCCATCTCTCTCCAGTGTCTCAAAGATCTTTGATAAAAAAGATTTATTCTTATGTGTGTCTGTGCATATGTGTGTGTGTGTGTGTGTGTGTGTGTGCACGCGCGCGCGTGCGTGCATGTGAGTTACATGAATGAAAATCCACAGAAGCCGAAAGGAGGCATTGGGTATACTGGAGCTGGAGGTCCAGGCAGTTGCGAGCAATCAGAAGTTATGAAGGAAGGATTGGGGATATAGTGATAGAGAGCCTACCTAGACTCCTCCAGCAAAGGGCTGGGGGTGTGGCTCAGTGGTAGAGCCTCTGACTAGAATTCTCCAGTGAGGGGCTGGGGGTGCAGCTCAGCAGTAGAACTTTTGCCTGGGACTAAAATGGTTTTGTTGTTACTTTCATTTTCCCATCTATATCTCTCCCCTGCTCCAGAAGTGTTCTTCGGGGATAAGTTGTGAAGAAGTAATAAAATAAACAGAGGGGCAGGAGGAGAGATTAATTAGCTTAATACAAAAGCTGTACAGAATCTAAGGGGCTGTAAGGTCCAAGTCACAATGGCAGAGGTAAAAGAACATGGGCACTTGTTACAGCATGGTCTCTCCTGGCGACCCCTCCAGAACAGGTATCGAGAGGCTTTACCTTGCCTTCTTTAGTAGGGGATGGTGAGGGAAAGGAGTTGAAAATGGAGACTAAGCTTCTTGTTTCCTTCAGTCCCTCATTTTCATTGAGTGTGAAGCATTTCTTTGTTGGGTTTTAAACTAATGCTTTTGTGAAGTCTGAAACCTGCCACCCTTCCCCACCCCCCAGCCCCCCTGCAGGACAGGAAGGAACACGGGGCTTGTAGTAAAGTTAGATGTGTGGGAGCCTTGCTTCCAGAGTGGTGTGAATGAAAGATTGGGTGACTGGTAATTAACCAGCTGCAGTTGCCACTGTTGAATGACAAGAAAGGCTGTGTGCACCCAGCCTCGTGTAACTCTGACAGGAGGGCAAGGGGCAGGGGCCACAGTGGAAGCGTCTCTGCTCTGATTCTTGGCTAGATATCTTGTTTTCTTGTGAAGATACAAAATAAAGTGTTATTTAACTCCTAGTTCAAATCTTTCTTGATTCTCCCTCCCCCCTTTTGCATTTATTTGTTTAGCATATGGAATTAAGAAGGCAACTAGCTAGAGTTGGTTCTGTGCTTCCATCACTTGGGCTATGGGAATGGAATTTGGGTTGCCAGAGTTAGCACTAAGCCCCTCTACCTGCTGAGCCCTTTCACCAGCCCCAGACTAGACTTTTAAAGCATACTTCTGAGTCTGTCTGTGAGGACAGTTTGACAGACAGTCAGATCAGGATGGTTCTTACACTCAGTACTTAAATCTCTCAGTAGATTCAACAGTGGGATGAACCACTGGGAGGTGTAGAACTGGTAGGCAGCTGAAAGGAATAGCTGGAGGGTGTCTTAGTTGGAGTTCTATCACTTCGTAGAGACACCATGATCAAGGAAACTCTTATATAAAAGAAAGCATTTACTTGAGGGCTTGTTTATAGTTTCAGAGGCTTAGTTCATTAACAATATGGCAGCACACAGGCAAACGCACTGATGGAGAAGTAGCTGAGAGCTACATCCTGATCTGCTCACACACACATACACACACAGAGAGAGAGAGAGAGAGAGAGAGAGAGACAGACAGACAGACAGACAGACTGACTGACTCTAGACTTGTCATGGACTTTTGAAACTTCAAGGTTCCCCCCCACCCCCCCCCCCCCACCCACACAGTGACAAATTTCCTCCAAGGCCATATGTCCTAATCCTTTCAAATAGTTACTTCCCTAATGACAACACATTCAAATCTTTGAGCCTATGGAAGCCATTATCATTCCAACCACCACTAAAGGCATCTTGTCTCTAGCTCTCTCTAGCTTCTCTCTGGTTCTGGTCCATCATCAGGTAAGGAGCTCTGCTCTGCAACACCCTCCCACCATGATGTTCATCCATATCACTATCCCAGACAGAAGCATGAGCAGGCAAACATAGACTAACTCCTGACACCCAGGAGCCAAAATAAACCATTCTTCCTATTACATTGTTTCTCTTATCAGTCACAGCACATAAAACTGACTTGACAGAATCATGAGTGACATTGCTCTAGTATTCTGTTGCTGTGATAAGTTATCTTGACCAAAGCAACATAGGGGACAGAGGGTTTATTTTATTTTACGATTCTAGATTGCAGTCTGTCATGGCTGGGAATTCAAGGAGGCAGGAACTTAAAACAGTTAGTCACAGCCTATCCATTGTTAACTGTAGAGAGAAAAGAATGCATGGCTGTCTACTTGCTTGCTTGCTCATGTTCAACTTGATTTAGTAACTCATATGGTTTAGGACTTTCTGTCTAGGGAATGGTGCTGCCCACAGTGGACTGGTCTTCCCATATCAATTAACTTAAGATAATTTCCCAAAGAAATACACACAGGCCCATTCAATGTAGATAATCCTTCATTGAGATTATCTTCCTAGGTGATTATAGGTTATGTCAATGTTACAATTAAAACTAGCTACCACAGAGACCATCTTGTACCAGCCAAGCTCTCACATGAATACAGTCTTATGAATGTATTGTGTTTAGTCAGGGATTGGCACCTTTTTGTATGAAGACCAGGTAGTAAATATTTCAGGCTTTGCACAAAGGGCTTAAGGTATTTATTCCAAATATTCATGTCCACTAAAAGGCAGCCAGAGATCATGTGTATTGTTGAATGCTCCTAACATTTCATTTACACAGAGAGCTGTTTAAATAGACCATATTTGTCCATAGACCATAATTTTCTAACGACTGTGTTGAGCCTCCAAGTTTTCTGGGGTAGCCTCGATGACACACTAGATAACTGGGACAGCCCACTCGTATGCTCCAGGCACTGTGGCCAGTGTTGAGCTATAATTGTCAAAATGACACATTCGTTGCTGCCTTCAGGGAGCTTGCAGCTGGTCCTAGCTTTATGGAAAAAGAAATGAGATCCAATAACTCCTATCCAAATAACCCCAAGGCTCCAATACAACTGGTGAGAATTCAGAGAAATGGATAGACCTCGAAGGAATGAGCTGGAGCTGTGCTGACAGGTCTATGTATCTGTTCTGGTTACCATGGCTGTGCAGTGGACCACTCCAAAACTTAGTGTTGGAAGCCAAACATTTTATTACTCTCATGAATTCTATGGGTCAGGAATTGGACAGAGATAGCTTGTCTTTGACCCATATGGTCTGGGCCTCAGATGAAAGAGTCACTGCTGGGGGATCATTTGTCATCTGGAGACTAATGTCATCACAGTGGTACTAAGTGGACAAAGGTAATTACAAAAGCCCATATAATGTATTATTCTGTTCATATGAAGTTTCCATAACTGGGAAATCTGTTGAGGGAGGGGACGTATATTGGGGGAAAAGACTGTGTGGGCATGGGGATAGAAGATTAGAAATAAAGGCTACAGGCGCTCTCTCTCTCTCTCTCTCTCTCTCTCTCTCTCTCTCTCTCTCTCTCTCTCTCTCTCTCTCCCTCCTGCTCCTCCATCTCCACTTTCTCTTTTTCACTCTCTTAATTTTTTCCACAGGGTCTCATGTATACCAGGGGATCTCTAACTCAGAATAGAGTTTAGAATAATTGCAAAGTTCTGGCCCTCCTAGCTGCATCTTCTGAATGGTGAGATGACACTGGATACCACCACTTGTGGTTTATGCTGGGAACCAAACCAAGAGATGAGGTGCTAGGTGTTAGGTGCTAGGTGCTAGGTGCTAAGAAGGCACTCTGCCAACTGAGCTATAATCACCTGCAACCTCCAGAACTTCCTTTTGAGGTGTTGATACAGTTCTAAAAGTGTGATAATGGTGGCATTATACTAAATATACTAAATGTGGGAATCTACTAAAAGCTATGGCCTGTACAGTTTAAATAGGCAAATTGTATGATATATGAAATCTATTAAAGATGTATTATTTCTCTACTTATGTACTGTCTGTCTATTTCTATATATCTACATCTATTACCTATCTATCTATCTTCTTGCTTGCTTACTGTCTATCTACCTACATGTCCAACAATCAACCCATGGCTGTCCATTAAAGAATGATTCCCCAGTTAAAGACCCACCTAAGTTAGTTATACAGTCAAGACAGAAAGAAGTTCATTTTAGTTTATTTTAGTTCTTACCCTAAAGTGTACTCCTCACAGAGAAAGGCAAATGCATGTGTACTGGGCCACCATGATGCTTCAACTCAGTCAGAGCCATTTAAGAGATAGACAGGATTGCCAGACTAAAACTAAGTCAAGCTCACCCAACCTCCTCACCAGTGACCTGAAACAGTTCATTTTTGTCCCATTTGCTGTCCATCTACAAAATGTAGGTCAGTTGAGGTGCATTGATTCTGGCATATTGCATTCAGAAATAAGAGTCTCTGGGGCTGGGAAGGACAGCTCAGTTGGCAAATTGCTTGCCTTGTAAACACAAAGACCGGATTTTTGTTTCCAGAACCCACATAAAAAGAAGCTAGGGATGGTGCTTGTTTGTAATTTCAGCATTGTGAAGGCAGAGACAGGCAGATTCCTAGAGCTCTCTGGCCAGCTAGTCTAGGCTACTTGATAAGTTCCAGGCTAGTGTGAGATCCTGTCTTAGAAAAAAGTTGGAAGATTCCTGAGGAACAAGAGATTGTCTTCCAACCTTACATGTATAACACAAACACACATGCATACAAGCACACGCACAGGTACACTCACATGCATACATGCAGGCACAGATACACACACACACACACACACACACACACACACACACACACACACTGAGATTCTTTGGCTGGCCTGGCTCCTGGGATCTTGGGAGCTGTAGTTTCTAGAATAATGTGGAATGATGTGCCATTCAAGTTTCTCACAGTGAGAGAACGGGAGTCATCTGTTTCTGTTGTCTTGTAGTTTCTAGGCACAGATAATGTGAAAAAGGTCTACATACTTTCTTCTTTCGTGAGCCTGGGCTTTGCTCTTTGTGAAATGTAGCTTACACAAATCCCACAGATGATCTCACTCTCTGCAGGTCTATGGGTCTATGGGTAGGGTAGTGAGTAGAAATCCCACTCACATTTCTATGACACCATAGACATTTTTAGAGGAAAACATGAAGGGGAGATATCAGAGCTTATGTTGGATGCATTCCCATTCCTGGGTTCTAATATTGACATCAATGTTCCAAAGCATTCTACAATTTGGAGACCTTACTACTTGTTAATTTTTTTATTTGCATTTTGGACAGAGCTTAGAGGACAAATCTACAGAGCATGCCTTGCATTTGGGGCTCTATAAGATTTGGATTTCAAATGGCCAGAACCCAATTTAATATTAGCATCCTGCAATTTCTTTGCGTGTTTCCCAGGTCTGAACAAACAGGATCTAAGTGAGCGTCATTAGTGGAAAGACTTTTGAGTCCAGAAGCAAGGATCTTGGGTACTAGTCCTAGATTTCTCTCAACCACAGGTGAAAAAAAAATCTCTGAAAATGGATGGCCTCACCTCCAGCCTCACTTTCCCCACTTCTAAAATGGGTGGATGGGCTCTGTAATAAAACACAAGAAATGTTACTTTAAAGTATTGTAAAGAGGAAAACCAAAACAGCACAGGGACTTTTAGTAGCCTAGACAGATAACAGATAACAAAATTAAAAATATTAGTAACTTATGGGGCAGAAATGTAAGATTCAATTTTAATAAATCTGTGTATTTATGAATTTATGTATAGTTTTCCTTTAAAGGAGTCATATTTTTTATCTTTAATAATAAATAATATTTAGGTGAAAAGTTCATTCTTTTGTTTGAGTAGGTATTCATGGTTCTTTTGTGTGTGCGTATGTGATAAGCATATCTGTATGTGTGTTGTGTGTCTCTGTGAACTATGCAGTTTTATTCCTTTGAGAGTGTCTTCCTGTACCTGGAGCTCACATTTTTAAAATTTTATTTATTTATTTATTTATTTATTTATTTATTTTTAGCTAGAATAAACCAGCAAGTCCCCCAATTGTCTCTCCTTATTCCACAATGTTGGGGAGACACATGCACATGTCTCGTGTCAGGGATCCAGGTAGGTCCTCATGGTTGTATACCAAATCAATAACCCATCTCCCCAGCCCTTACTCATGATTCTTATCTCACTGGGTGAAATAACACAAATGATATAATTGATGTAGTGGGCATTATTTTGTCCTTGCGTGCAGCCTTTCCTGAAATGGATTGGATGGCTGGTTTGCTTCGGTCTTACTGAGGCTAATTCTAGAAAGATAAGAAAAAAAAAAAAAAAAAAAAACAACCAAAAATCAAAACTAGAATTGTCTCCCCGCACCTGTCATTCATCACAGTTTCTCTCCAAAGGAGAAGAATGGAACGGAGTTACAAAACAGGAGCCATGGCTTGTTGAGAAAGATGAATCTCTGGTGATGAATCAAGCCCAGGGCACCGACGGCACCTAAATCATCAGAGAAGCCTGTCAGGGACACCCTCTAGGAGATTACAGAGTTGGCACCACCCATACATCTCACCCAGGGTCCATTGCAGGGCTCCTACGACAAGTGATATTTTGGGCTAAGAAACCCTGGGGTTCTTATCCAAAGCTTCTCAGATGAATTAGTAAGGAATCAAGCAACCCTCAGGAGTTTCCTGGAGCCGAGTGACTCTTGAGACACAGAAGAAAATGGTGTCTGTGTTCAACTCATCACAATTCCATCCCAGCTGGTTAGAACAAGCAACTGAGGTGGGGAAAATGGCTTAGTGGTCAGGAGCCTTGCTGTTCTTGAACCAGAATTCACTTTCCAGTACTCACAATGGGTGGGTGGCTCACTTGTAACTCCAGCTCCAGGTGATCTGACACCCTTCTTCAGCACTGCATTCCTGTGTGTATAGCTAACATCCCTGACACAGATCTAACTAAAAAATGAAAACCGATCTTTAAATAATAGAAGTGCTATTCTACATGAAAGAGGGGTTTATTATGGTGTTAAATAATACCCTCAAACATCTACACCAAGACAGCAGACTGGGTAATTGGTTTCTCCTTGGTGCTCCATAGCCTTAAAGCTGTGTATCAGTACCTAGGAAATACTATATTTCCTTGTGAGGTTTCTGGTAGAACTTCCCAGTACTGCCTGGTCTTCCCTCTGCTGCACTCCCTAAGCTCAGTGATTGATTTAAATTGGAGTTCATTGTCATCCGGCATCCTTTGTCTGATCAACTCCTAAGTGCCGGGCCTCTCTGTTAACTCCCCTCCTTGGCCAATTTCCCAAGCCCAGTTTAAACATGTAGTTGTCACACATCTCATGCAGACATCTGAAGCTAGCACTCAGCAAATTGGTTGGAAAAAAAAAGTGGTGATGTTAGGCAGAGAATAGGCTATTTTCAAAACAAACCCACTGAATTCAGTCAAGCAAGCAAGCAGTCACCAACTGGTTGGTTGTAATCCAACCGTTGGAAGGGTTGATGCCATTCAAAGCCATCTGTGTATATAGATACAGCGTTAGTGTCTATAAACCGACATCCTTAGGATGACTCCTTCGTATCAGCACATATATACTTTTCTCTGTTACTTCCCCCCCCCATGCTTGATAGCATCTTTCATTAGGGAATTAATTTATCCTAATTCATTTTAAAGCACAGCGTTCTTGTTAAATTTGATTCCACTTACAAAAGCAATGTATGTTAGACGGAGGAGATGGCTTAGCAGGGAAACACTTGCCGCATAAGCATGAGGACCAGGGTTCAGAACCCCAGAGCCAATGTTCAAGCTGAATGTGAGTGGCGGGCAGCTTGCCTGCAGTGCAAGGGCATGGGAGGCAGAGATGGAATCCCTGGAGTAGGCTGGCCAGCTAGAGAAGTGGAAATTGAGAGCGCAGTGAGACACATTGTCCCATTATATAAGGTAGAGTGTGATAGAGGGGGACACCCGATGTCAACCTCAGACCTCCACATGTACGTGCACACATGTGCACATACCCCCATATAGAGGAAGGCAGGCATGCTACTGAGGCAAAGCTGAGAACTTACATCCTTATCCACATGGACAAGACAGAGAGACAGAGGCAGAGAGAGACATTCACACACACACACACACACACACACACACACACACACACACACACACACACACACACACAGAGCCCATCCTCAGTGATACACCTCTTCCAATGAAGCCACACTTCCTAGTCCTTCCCAAAGAGTCCAAACAACTGGGGACCAAACATTCCAATATAGGAGCCTGTGAGAACCATTCTTCTTCAAACCACCATAGAGCCTCAAGATATTTTTCAGGAAAGTGAGCTCATGCCGCCAGACATTGTGTTGGGTTATTAGCTTGGCCCAAGAATGCCTTGTAAACGCTAGCTGGAAATTTAGCCAAACTTTTCTCTTTATTTCCTTGCTGTGGTATTTCCTTTCTTTACCCAGTACATTTTCCCATGGCTGAGATGCATATGTTTACGATCAAGTGATTGGGGAGTGATCCATGCTGTCTCCATCCTTTGCAATGTTTAGCTTCTGAAACCCACACCCCCGGCCTTAGATACCGAGAGTCATCAAGAACTAACAGAAGGAGAACGAAACAAAGCGGGAAGAAGTAACATTCACTACAAATTCTATCTCTACTTTCCAAACCCACCACTTAGCCAGCAAAGCACTTACTGTCCAAGCAGGAGGACCTGAGTGTGAATCTATACGACCCACATTTAAAGCCAATCATGTCAGCGTGCATCTGTAATCCTAGCTCTGGAAGGTGGGAATGTTTAGATTGATTGTTGGAGCTCACTGGCCAACCAGTCCAGCTGGATAAATGAGCTTAACGTTCAGTGAGAGACCCTGTCTCAAAAAAAATGAAGGTAGAGAGTAACTGAGAAAAGCATCTGACACCAAAATATTTTCACTTTCGGGGCATCGAAGTGTACATCAGGCGTCTTTCTTTGATTCTCTATTTTATTGAGATACGGTATCTCCCTCACCCCTGAAGACTGTAGCTCTAGCTAGTCTAGGTAGCCAGCTTGTCCCCAGGGATCACTTTATCTACATCCTTCATGTTGGGATTACAAATAGCTATATTACAAAAAGTTCTGCTTTTATGTGAGTTTGGGGGGTCAGAACTGTGGTCTTCATACTTGCATAGTAAGCACTTTAACCGCTGGCTCATCTCTTTAGCCTTCATGTTTCTTTTTGAGACAGGGTCTTGGTATGCAGCTCAGGCTGGCCTAGAACTCATTATTCCCCACTTCCTCAGCCTCCTAAGGTCACATTAGAAGGCAGCATGCCTGACTCTGGACATCTTATTTTTTCTTTTTTTGTTTTTGTTTTTGTTTTGTTTGTTTTTGTTTTTCGAGACAGGATTTCTCTGTGTATCCCTGGCTGTCCTGGCACTCTGTAGACCAGGCTGGCCTCGAACCCAGAAATCTGCCTGCCTCTGCCTCCCAAGTTCTGGGATTAAAGGGGACATCTTATTCTTACAGTCTACCCTGGAGCTTTGTGATGCACTCTTCAGGTGCTTCGGGTACTATTATACCTTCTTTGTGATTATTTAAATATACTTGGCCCAGGGAGTGGCATTATTTGGAGGTGAGGCCTTGTTGGTGTAGGTGTGTCCTTGTGGGCATGGGCTTTAAGACCCTCATCCTAGCTGCCTGGAAGCCAATCTTCTAACAGCCTTCAGATGAAGATGTAGAACTCTCAGCTCCTCCTGCACCATGCCTGCCTGGATGCTGTTATGCTCCTGCCTTGATGGTAATGGACTGAACCTCTGAACCTGTAGGCCAGCTCCAATTAAATGTTTCTTTGTAAGAGTTGCCTTGGTCATGGTGTCTGTTCACAGCAGTAAAACCATAGCTAAGATATCCTCCTAAATCAGTCTGCTGGGGGAGGTAGTATCTTTAGACTCTCTCCACAGTGTTGGATCCTAAACCTGCTAGATTTTTTTTCTTGTCTTGGCTTACCCCAGTGTATGTGAGCATAGACTCTTTTTAGTGATTATTGAGATTTCTTTTAAGATCTATTTTTTTTTGTGGGAGTTGGGAGGACAGGGTGCATAGACCATGGCTCAAGTGTGGAGGTCAGAGGAGAACTTGTAGGTAGGAGTCAGTTTTCTCCTTCTACCATGTGAGTTCTAGGGCTCAAACTTAGGTTGTCAGCCTCAGCAGCAAGCTGCTTTACCTACTGAGGCATCTCAGTTGCCTTCTGTTGACACTGATTGATGTACACAGCAGTGGCCATGGCCACTGACCTTGACCTCGTCGTCATTTTTCTCTGTGGGTACTTAAACTGCTTTTTTAGGAGTGGCTGCAAAGGTCAGGTGTTGTTAGAGTGTGTTTCCCCTGTATTAGAAGCTTTGTTCATTGCTGTGATAAAATGACTGACAAAAGCAACATCGGAAGACAGAAAAGGCTCATTGTTCAAAGCACAGTTCACCATGGTAAGAAAGGCATGTGGAAAGGAGCACGAAGCCACAGGTCACATTGCATCTGCAGTCAAGGAGCAGATAGATAGATAGATAGATAGATAGATAGATAGATAGATAGATAGATAGAGACTTAAATAGATAGAGACTTAGATAGATAGATAGATAGATAGAGACTTAAATAGATAAATAGAGACTTAGATAGATAGATAGATAGATAGATAGATAGATAGATAGAGATAGATAGATAGATAGATAGATAGATAGAGACATAGATAGATAGGCTTGCTTTCTACTTTGTATTCATTCCATGTACTAGCAAATGGGGTGGTTCTTTCCTCATTCAGGGAGGGTCTCTCATTTAGACCTTCCTGGAAAGTGCCTTATACAAACTCTCTTAGGTGATTCTAAATCTGGACAGGATGACAAGAGGAACCACCACAGACCCCACAGATTCATATGATGGATGAGTCACCAGTGAGCTGTATTGGGAAGGTGAGGGAACCTTTAAGAACTGTAGTCTATTAGGGGATGATGAGACTATCGGACACATCATACCCAGAAAGATTAATCATGGTGCTATGATGTAAATCAGTTCTTACTAGAATGGGTTGTTTGGAATAAGTTTCTCTACATGCTTAGTTTCTTCCACCCTCTGCCAACCCCCCTTTTCTCTGCGATGCCATTGCTTCGTCAGGGGGCTATCACTGGAAGCTAGAAAAATGGGCACTATCTGATCTTAGACTTTTAGTCACTGAAACTATGAGCTATATAAGACCTTTTTGTTTTCTTTGTAAACTCCCCATCTTCTGGTGTTGTTATAGCAACTGAAAATGGACTTATACAATGATCTTGGTCCTTTCACTATTTTAGATCTCCATTCTCATAGAACAAATCCACCAGGTTTATTAGGAAGGGGTTTTAGAACACTCTGTTGCTGTCAGAGCTCCAGATTTTTCTGCTTCTGCAAAATAAGACTGACATGGGACTGGAGAGATGACTAACTGGTTAAGAGCATTTGCCACTTTTGTAGAGGACCCAACTTTGGTCCCCAGCAACTGCATTAGGTGGTTCAGAACCACCTATATCTCCAGCTCCAGGAGATCTAACACCTTCTTCTGGACTTCATGGGCAACTGCACTCGCATGAATGCACATCCCCCATGTGCATATAATTAAGAATAAAACCAACAAATCTTAAAAAGAACAACTGAGACTACTTCATTTCTAGTTCGAGAATAGCATCTATTCAGAGCAATGCAAGATAATGCATGGCCACAAAAAATATGGGGAAACAGGGCACCGGGCAACCCAAGAGAGCCATAGCTTAGGGCTGGTTTTGATGAGTATGCAACTTTCTGTGACTTACTGTGTTATTTGCCTGGATCTGAGAAGCCCTTCTCTCCAGAGGCCAATGATGGGACTCCCAGGGCAATGTTTTACATTCCTGAACAACATCTGTTTTACATTCCTACCCTCTATAAATGAACGCTCTTGGCTACTTGCCTGAGCTCACTTCTCCCTCCTCCCTTCACATCTTTCCTCTCTTCAAGATAGCTTCTCTCTTTGGAAGAATGGGATTATTTCTCTTCTGAATAGGTCTTCTCATAGACAGAAAATTCCAAAACCTGCATGTGGCCTTTGGTTTATGTATCCCATGGCCACATCCAAGGAAACCAGACTGAGAATGGCTGTGAAATCTCTAGCTGGGCTGTGGCTGTAGCCCTGACTTCCTGACTTTCTAAAATGCTATGTCCACTCAGGGAGCTCTGTGTGTAACTCCTAGAGAACTGAGTTCCAGGTTCTTCCCTCTTTCCCTTCCCACAGCTTCTCCACATTCCCTCTTGTCTTCCCTGCTAATTGAAAAAAATGGGGGGATGGGGATTGAAATGTAGTGAAAGCTAAGATCCTAGAATAGGTCAGGCTACCACACAGGTGCCAAACTAAACACCATCAATGCCAAGTCACTGAACTGTACAGCCCAAACTGACAGTACTGCATTTGCTTGCTGCTTCTGCCTTACGAATTTTAAAGAGACAGTGTACACTGGTGTATGATACTTACAAAAGGTAAGGGAATTGTGTATGTTATAGCAATTGAAAATGTACTTACACAGTGACTTTGCTCATTCTTCTGTCTTAGATCTCCACTCTCATAAAACAGATTCTACTGGGGTGAATAATGAATGTAAAAATGAAGACAACTCATACTACCAGAATTAAGTGTCAACCAGCATTTGGCCTCTGTAATTATTCATGTTTTTAATTTTGGTTATTACTGTGAAATTTGGAGGTAACTTGCACAGAGAGTGCAATGGTTGCTTGTTTCTTCATTGTGACAAAGCACCTGACATAAAGGATTTATTTTCTTCAGTTTTAGTATGTTGTCTTTAGTGTATTTAGATTTCACTGTCAAGTTGGAATGGTATAGAATCACCTGACCAGGGAGTCTCAATTGAGGACTGTTCAGATCAGCTTGGCCTATGGGCATGTGTGTGCCTGTGGAAGTGTCCTAATTGTTAATTGATTTAGGAGGGCCCAGTCCACTGTGGGTGACACTATTCCCTGGTTAGGTGGTTCTGGATTATGTAGGAAACCTAGCTGAGAATGAACTATAGAGCAAGCCAGGAAGAAGCATTCCTTCATAGTTTCTGCTTGAGTTCCTACCCTGACATCCTCTTTTGTAACAATTTTCTGAAAGATAAAATATTCCATATTGGAGCTCATCAAGCTCATTAAAACAAAAGAAGTTCTAAAATGAACTGAAACAGCTTGTCTTCCAGGGAAGCTCATTAACTCAGGGGGGAAAAACAACTCATAAGTTTCAGGAAGTCCCTGAAACTGACCAGATACACTAAACTTCTTCTTCTCCAAGTGTATATAAGCAATAAGGACTATTTGAGAGATGCTCTCAGACAAGCCTAGAAGAGGCTCAGACCAGCCAGGCTGCCTGGAAGAGGATTAGACTGCCTGAGACACCTGAAAGAGATACTGTCCAATCAGCTGAGCTACCTGCATGCTGTTCAGTGAGCTCTAGGTTTTCTTTTTTGTGAGCTGTCACCCATGTTAGGTTGCACTTTGGTGCTACAGCTGTCTTTGACCCTTTTATGCTCTTATAACTTATCGCTCACTCATACTCCTGTGAGTAACCTCAATAAACTCACGGGATGTCATCAATGTGGATTTTATTGGTATCATTACTTTGGTCTGTTGTTGGCTCACTACCTGGGATGAGTAGATGCTTTTCATGCTTTTCCAGAAAAAGTGTCATATAATTCTTCTCTCAGTGTTGGACTCTAACTTATAAGGTGAAATAAACCATTTCCCTCCTGTCTTAGAATGCTTTCTATTGTTGTGATAAAACACTATGTGCCAAAGCAACTTGAGAAGGAAAGAATTTATTTGACTTAAACATCCTGATCACAAATATGTCATGGTGGGAGGTCAAGGCAGGAACCTGGAGGCAGGAACTGCAGCAGAGACCATAGAAGAGCATTGCTTACCCACTTGCTCTCCATGGCTCACCCAGCCTGCCTTTTTATACTATCTAATCAGGGATGGTATCACTTACATTGGGCTAGACCCTGCCACATCATTCATTAACCAAAAAACAAAACAAATAAGTACCACAGGATTGTCTACAGGCCATTCTCAGAGATGCATTCATGAGAGTAGAAGTTCCCTCTTTCTAAATGATTCCAGCTTGATGTAACTGGACAAAACTAACCATGATACTCCCATAAGTTGTTTTGGTCAGAGTGATTTGTAATACAACAGAAAAGAAACTAGAAAAACTTGTGGGTGAGGGAAGGCATGTGGCTGGAGTAGGTTGGTCCTTGCCGGCAGGAGCTTGCATATGGCTCATTCACATCTTGATAGGTCAGAAAGTTGAGTGTGGAACTGGAAGTGGAAGTGGGATGTCCTTCAAGGCCTCCCTCTTGTGACCCACTTCCTTTAGGCAAGGTCTACCTCCTAAAGGGTCTACAGATTCCTACAACAATGCCCTCCGCTGGGGAATAAGTTTAGACACATGAGCCTGTGGGTGACACTTCACATTCAAACTGCTAGGAGAGACGAATGAATCTATCTTTGCCCCAGTGCAGGTTTGAGCTTTATGAGGCTGGAATAGTAAGCACAAAACATAGGGTTTTATGCATTGGCACAACTTTGTGTTAAATTGTTCTCAGCGGGTACCTTGTAGGGGAATGTGAATATGAATGGCCTGTGTTCTGGAGTTTGACTCCCAATTACAGAGATGTTATAGGAAGCCTGGTCTTAACACTGCCCAGTAAAACAGTGTTCCTCCACTTATGTATGGCACCTACGGTCCATTTAGTTTCATATACACAAAGTAATCTCTTCGGTAGTCAAACTCCCATGAGCCACTCAGAAAGCGGGGAAGAAAGAACTCTGTTGCCTAGCAACCAATGGAACATTACAACACTAGATAAATCGAATCAATATCGCTCTTAAATATTGAACCCTCCGTTGATGAAGAAAAAAAAAAAAACCCAAACAAAAATCCAACTCTGAAACTAAGTCCATAACTCCTTAGCTCTTTCCTTTTTAGAAGTAAGCAGCTGATTAAGACCAGCTGGTGTTTGGACAGTTTGCAAAGAGCTACAGTTAGGGAGAGGGTGGCATGCTGAGTCCTGCAGGAGAATCAATCAGGCATCCTTCCAGGGAGAAGGATCCTGAGGCAGAGTTCCTAGGAAGCTGAATTATCCCATCTACCTTGTCAGCTCTGGTGGCTGCACTGAGGTCAGTGTCTGGAGCTTGCAGTCTTGATGGCATCTTAGAAAATTGTTAGAATTGAGAAGAAGGTCTCTCTGCCAGTGTGTGTGCATGTGTGTGCATGCAAGTGCGCTTGTGAGAGAGAGACACACAGAGAGAGACAGACAGAGACACACGCACATACACACAGAGAGACAGGGAGAGACAGAGAGAAAGAGATGAGACAGAGAGACAGAGAGAAAGACACAGAGAGAGGCAGAGAGAAACACAGAGACAGAGAGAGACACAGAGAGAGACAGAGACAGAGACGGACAGAGACAGAGAGACACACACAGTGCGCACGAGAGAATTAGGAAATTGCTAGGCGAGCATTCTACTCTTAAGCTAGATTCCTAAATTTCATTTGTTTCTTGAGATAGGGGCTTGCTATTTAGTCCAGGCTAGCCTAGAACTTGTGATCCTCTTGATCAATTCTGGGGTTATAGGTTTACACCAGCAAGCTCTGTGAATTAGTGGCTTTGTAAAAAGACATACAAAGTTGGTGCCTGTTCCTCTTCACACCTAGCATATTAAGACCTCTCCATGGGGTCCTATTCTCTTTGTTACCTAACCCCATGGATGGACTGTACTCTTTCTATCTCTGTACAGCCACCAGATTTTTCTGATCAGACTTCATTTTCATTAAAAATTCTTTGAGTTGATTATAGTCCACTGCTTGTAACCTGTAGCAATGAATCCAGTTTAGGGGACTCTGAATATTAAATTGCTTTGGTTTGGTAACTAGTCACTTTATCTTCATGATGCTGCAGCCTAAATCTAGGAACCATTTCCTGGCTGAACATCCTTGATGAAGAGGCCTGATGTATGATCTCCTATACAGCTTTCTGTGGGGGTCCTCATTTCAGACTCCTACTCAAATGTTGTTGGGGGCAAGGATAAATTTTGAGGATTGATATTAATAAAATCTACTAAAATGTATGTGGAATGGGAAAGTTAATATTGGCTGAGTCTTGGCCAAGGACAGTTAAAAACTGGAGCTGTAAGCCAGGCATGGCTGTATATAGCTTTGTAAGTTCAGCACTTGGGAGTCAGAGGCCAGAGGATTTAGAGTTCGAGGCCAGCCTGAGATGTATAGCCAGTTCCTGTTATAAATCAACCAATTAAGAAAACCTATAACAACAAAATGCACACACACACACACACACACACACACATACACACACACACACACTCGTGTGCACGCGCGCACGTACACATACACTTTTGTATACACATATATGCACAAGCAGTATACACCAAAACTAACAAAACAAAACGAGATGCCCCGCAGGGCCTAATCTTAAGAAGTATCAGCTATTTACTCATTATCTGGACGGTGGGGGGGGTTTTACTTTAACAAAGTTGCTTGTCTTTAATAGTAATAATAGCTTAAAATAGACAGTAACCTCAGGCTTATGTCTGGATTTTTGTGTAACCACTGAGAGGCAGAAGAGTAAGCCAGGCTGAAATGCTGAAATCTTTATTTCCAATTAACCTCTTTCTAAAAGAGGATGTTGTGTAAAAATTCTTCTGACTTGAGACATTTCTTCCTAGAGGGAGGCTACTGGAAGTCAATAAAACTTACAAGTCTCAGAGAATTCCTGAAACTTACAAAACTCATAGGGCTATACAAGCAGAATTGTTGGAAGGGGGAAACTCTCTGCTGCTGAGCTGCTGTAGGACACTTCCTGCTGAAGCTCTTGGCATTTACCAGACTGAGAGGGTCCCACTTTACAGCAGGCAGAGAACATTTTGATGGCTCTAGCTGCAAATCATCAGGGAGCTCCAGGGTTCCAGCTTTCAGTAGTCCTTATTCATGTGAGGGCAGGCTCCATCAGGTGATGGAGCTGCCTTTCAGTCACTATGTTTTTATAGCTCTCAATCATACATCTGGACTTAACCACCATAAACTCACAAGATCACTAAGCTAGACTTCCATGAACTATTTATCATTATCATCATCATCATCATCATCATCATCATCATCATCATCATCATCATCATCAAGTCACATCTTCCTGGAAAAACTCCACAAGAGAGGGAATGAAGGATAGAATCACTCAGGTTCTGGATGACAGGTTACATCAGGAATGTTCTCTGCTCTTTAAGAACATCTCAAGCTATGAGACAAGGAAAGAGGAAAACATTTTTTATATTGTCCTTGCTTTAAACACTCCCGTGGCTAATGCAACCTTTAGAAGTTGCATGCTTATCTACTGTTACTTTTATCTCTGGGACAATTCAGTCTGGCTTCATTTTTTTTCTATATATTATAAATACCCTTTTCTTTATCATTGAAAGCTGAGTTAGAATGTCTTTAAGGATCTGGGAGAAGTCATAGAATTCACAACACTGAAGTAACAAAGTGAAACCATCAAGTATGATACAGCCACAACAAGAGGTCTCCCAGAAGACAGACCCTCCTTGCCGGGACCTTTGGGACACAGCATTTGGTTATTAGTCTCCTACCTCATTGTCTTGGCCCCTTGAAGGGCCTCTATTTACCTGTTGGGAAATGTAATTCATTATCCTCAGAAAGATCTCTGGTTCCAAAGATCTATGATTACACTTGCCTGCTTCAACCCAATAGTACATTTATTTAAAATTAATTCATTAAATTAGTGGGGAAACCCTGTTAGGGAATGCAGCAGGAAATTATTATTTTTTTTCTCCTCAGTTCAAAATGAGGTACTTCCAAATATGGCTATGGCAATTCGGTCTCCTTTCTTGGGCCAGTGGGATGGCTCAGCGGGTAAAGGCACTCATAGCCAAAGCCTGCAGACCTGAATTCCGTGACCAACCTATAGCAGAAGGAGAGAAATAACTCCCAAAAGATGTTCTCTGTCTTCTGCACACATGCCATAGCAAGAGAGCACCCTTTCTCTCACACATGCACCCATATACACTTTAATGAATTAAAGCTTAAAAGTAAGTTAATATACTTTATTTTTGATTAATCATCTTTCTTTTGTGCTTTTCTTGTGTGTGAGAGGCGTGCAAATGTTTTTGTGTGCATGTGTGTACCTGTGTAGGGAAGGCAGAGGTGAATGCCATGTGTCTTTCTCAACTGCTCTCCGATATTTATTTCTTTCTTTATTTCTTTATTTATTTATGCTTTGCCTGCATGTATGTCTATGTGAGGTCTTCTCTCTCTCTCTCTCTCTCTCTCTCTCTCTCTCTCTCTCTCTCTCTCTGATTTTTGCCTGTCTGCTTGTCTGTGTAAGGTATTTATTTATTTATTTATTTATTTATTTATTTATTTATTATTTATATGTGCATTGGTGTTTTGCCTGTATGTACGTCTATATGAGGATATCAAGTCCCTGGAACTGGAGTTATAGATAGCTGTAAGCTGCTCTGTGGGTATTGGGAATTGAACCCAGATCTTCTGGAATAGCCATCCTTTTAACCACTGAGCCATCTCCCCAGCCCCTCTGTCTTGTTTTTTGAGACAAGGTCTCTCACTGAACCAGGAACTTGTTGATTCAGCTAGACTGGCTGGTCAGGGAACCCAAGTTTCCTTCTGATTTCTTTCTTCCCAGCACCGAGATTATAGGTACATGCTATTACAAAATTACTTTGTGTTTTAACAGGGGTCCTGGGCGGTAGTCAAACTCAGGTCCTCAGGGCTATGAAGCAAGTGTTCAACTGACTGATTAGTGTTCCTGCCATTTT